>NC_053155.1:6674806-6862203 GCF_016835505.1 Polypterus senegalus | reverse complement strand
CTTGTGCAACAAACATACAGTCATATAGAAGGAAACTGTCAAACTCAACCTACTGTACTTCAATTTAACTTTGCAAAATATGAACATATGAGGAGAAAGTCTGAGGAACAAAACCAGAGCAGTCACTAAGAGGGGGGAATTAGACTGCTGAAGGGGGTCTTGTGGTCTGGGCTGGTTGGGGCGACAGCAAAACATCAACCAACTTATGTTGTCTTTATTCTTGACTTTGTTTAGGAGGGCAGTTAGTTCTGGTATGATCTGTCCAATTTTGGTTATCAGAACTAGGCTGGTGGTTAACCAGACAACCTGTGTGGCACTGAACACTGTCTGATAACCAACTTCAATGGTACGTCTTCACAATCTGCTGACACTTGGATATTTAGAAATGTCTGACTGATGACAGCAACTCAAAACACAAACACTTTGTGCTGCTTCTATGGCTTCAATTACAAAGTGTTACCGGCATGAGGAGAGTTTAAAGATGGAAATCATCACAGCGGCGGTGTGCTAAACTCTGATAGAGCTGGCACTTCAAACCCACCACCTCATTCCTACTCCTGGGTTCAGATAAGGATCTTAGCATGTGCTTCCTCCTCCTCACACAAGCTGATGAAGATCCCCACCAGTTGGAATGGCGAGTCTGGCTCTTGAGTACATGTGTGGCATGCTGGCATAATGGGTTGCACTGCTGTCTCACACCTAAGGGGGCTCGAGTTTGTGTCCCAGCCTGGACAGGATTTGTGAGTCCCCCTGCACCACATGCTAAAGATGACAAATTTGGTCTGATTGGTGAATCTCCATTTGCCCCCTTTGCTGGAGTGTCAGTGTGTGTGGAAGTGTGCCCTGTGTCAAACTGGCATCCTTACAGAGTTAGTTAATGTTTTAACAAAATGCTGCTGAGATGTTGTTTTTCTGCTACAGTGTACTATTTACTTGGAGAAGATGTTAGCTTCTTAGAAACTTCTTATTTATTTTGCTCTTTTTCTCAATCCTTGATGTTTCTAACAAGTCACTTGTCTTTCCTACAGTTTAAAGCACAGCACAAGTCCAATGTATTGTAGTGTACAGTGTCACCGATTAGCCACTTCATTGTGTCCATCAATGTTATATCTGCGTAATCCAAGTCAACACCACAGTGAGCTGGAGGGCCTTCTGGAAACATCAGATACAGGATAGCAGCCATCACTTGATGGGAATACAGGATATCAGAGGGCACACGTGGGCACATGCCCAGAGCCAGTCTGTTAGTGACATCTTAGAGCCACCAGTTAGCCTGAGATGCTCGCCTTTGGGATGTGGGAGGAATCCTGAAGTGGCAGGAGAGAAAAAGAAGATGCAGACATGGCGAGGACTTTCAAACTACACACAGAGTATTGTAGGCTTCAAACCCTGGACACTGGAGTTCTGCGGTAATGGAAAATGTAATGTAAAGGTAAAGGAAAAGGAAAGGAAAGGAAAATGTAAAGGTAATGGAAAATGTAATGGAAAGAAGGGCATCAAGATAAACAGCAGTAAGGTGTGGTTCTCTAAAAATGGGAAGCAAAATGACAAAAGGGTGTGAGCGCTGAAGTCGAAAAACAACGAGATAAACGGCAATTTAAAATTGAAAGCAATTTCTTTAATATTTATTTTTGGTGAATTAAAAGAAAAACTGTGAGACTGCCCCCCCAAAGTTCAGCCAACTGATTTGAGTTCGGGCAGACTAACTAAAAGAAAATAATGTTCTCTCTTTTATCACCTAGCTTGTTCATTAGTCAAAGGAGAACAGAGAAAAAACCTAACAGTTCATTTTGAGGTCATACACAGATTTAGGGTTGTTTCTTAATTTATGACATACAGGAGTGTGGAAAACAAGCAGTACCAGGCACTTGCTTTTACTAAAGAATATGTCCTTCAAGTAGACACACACAAACCCAATTAAAGCAGTTGTCTTAAAGTTTATTGCATTAGTTATAAAGAGATTACATTCTTATAGCTTTAATATCTTCATTAGATTTTATTTGTTTGGTTAGATTAATAATCCTTATTTATTAATTCATAAAGGACATTTTTGTCTTATATTTTTAGTCAAGTGTGAAGAAAACGATCACATTGATTTATAATATCACAGGGTGTTCTGTTAATATCAAGAGGTTAGCACTTCCACATAGAAGAATGTGAGCAGTCTCATATTCTGTGCATAAACATAATTCCTTTCCTACGTAAATGAAGATCAAATCATATAGAAGTATAAAATCATATAGTTCTCTGCAGCATGATTAATACAAAATACATTCATTTGTATTTTGTGAGTTAAATACTTATACTCATCTGCGGTGGGCTGGCGCCCTGCCTAGGGTCTGCTTCCTGCCTTGCGCCCTGTGTTGGCTGGGATTTGTTTTTAAAAAAAGAATTTATTTCAAATCTAACGTGGTGGTCATCTGTGAATTTCTGTTCAATCGAGTGCTGTGTCAGTGGAGAGGAATAGCAGCAAAAGAGACAGAAAATCAGCCCTCGCGTTGATGACTTCTATGTGCTCCGAGTGTCTGTAGGTTTGACAGTTCTGGATATTTCACTGTATTACTTGTTCAGGACAACAAGGCATTCCTTTACGTGTGCAGTGACTAATAACGAAAATGCAATGTTTAAAAACAAGCATTAATTAATTAAAAAATATAATGATCTAATGCTTATAAGACACATCTTTACAGTTCTCTTCACAATTGTTGCTTTCAGTCCTGTAACTGGATGTATCCTAAATGATTTCCTTTCAAATAAGACTAATTCAAATGTTATTAATATTATTACAACATGCTGGTTGTGTTTCATTAAGAGTAAAACAAATCCTCCTTAATTCAAGCAAACAAAAAAACAATCCGAGCGAATATAAATAAATACCATTTAATGTAAAAGGTTTCAGACTAACAGGGCTACTGTATATCACAGCCTGTAATATTTCTTAATACATTGTATATCGATGATCTGAGAGAAATCAAACTCCATTATCTACTTGAAAGGCCACATCAGCAACTTTTACAATCTCACGAGGAGAGCTGCACGTCACCACAGAGATCAGGAGGTTATTACTGACTGTGTTGGCTTCTCATTACGTGAATAGAACTGTGTGCTGCTGCAAAACTGTATATGAGAAATGTGAAATATGACAAATGAGCAGTTATACATGACCTTCATAGTCCTTAATCGGCAGAACATGCAAATAAGAGTTAGGGGATGAAGAACAGATGGAAGTGACTTCACCAGGCATATTGTTAGAATAGGAGAGGAAATCAGATTTATTAGAAAACCCAACAGAGACTTTGAGGGAATGTGCAGGCTCAAAATAGGCAGCTTAAAAACGGCCCCCGCAGGTCTCTGGAGTTGTGACCCCTGAATATTAACCAAAGCTCTACCACAAAATGAAAATCTTTGTTTTGAATATAAAAACAGCATAGCAGTGATGAATATTTTACTGTTTCTCTGAAATTGACTATTTATTTACATTTTCACTTTACTTATATAGGACCTGACATACTTTATTATAACTTTACTATTAAAAGCATAATATAGTTTTAATGTTTAAATTGTATTTTGTCTTCCATTTCAGTTATGATGTATTGTATATTTTGTGGTGAACATCTTCAGGATTTGCATACCTGTTCATCTTGTGGAAGTCATAATCCGAAGATTACTGAAAGAAATGAAACACAACATCATTCTGGAAGTTCTCCAGAGTGTGATTCATCATCAACAACCTCTGATAAAGATTTCATTATTTAGTATTTTCACCAGAACCATGCATATGATAGCATATTGGACTTCCTAAAACTTCATTACATCATTCGTACAAATGAAGACAAGTTGGTTTGTCTAGAAGAAATAACTACCGTAGATCCCGGAATATAAGCCGATTCGGTATATAAGCCGACCCCCTTCTCTACCTACTAAATTACATGTATTTGCCGATGACCGGTATTTAAGCCGACCCCCTTCTCCAAGCAAAATTTTCTAAATTTCCTTAAAAGTGTCTCTTCAGGTATATTTATCATGTTTATCGGCGAGAATTTGAGACTGCCGGCATTTTTGATGGAAACCAGGAAGTGATTGCTCAGGGCTCTCCTTTTCAGTGCACTTTTTTGTTGTTTTTGTACTTTTTTTTTTGCTTGTTTGTGCACGATCAGTTTGGCGAACATCCGCTACACCTGCCAGAACCTTATAGACATCAGTGTCCAGAGCCAGACATCTGTTTCGAGTGTTTTTTATCAATCGCACAACATCCCAGATAACATAGCGAGACCAGCAGGCTCTCCGTGGATTGTTGTCGGGTCTAGGAGATGACGCAGACGGAGGAGGAAAGAAAGCAGAAGCGGGGCCGCAGATCCGGCGTTATGCTAAGGCTAAAGAAACAACCATACAAGCCCTATACAGAACTTTTTTTTTGCAACTTCTTTGCATCTTTTCACACCATTTGTTTATTTGTTTATTTACTTGTTGTGTTCTACACATATGTCTGCACTGAAGGAGCTGCTTTTAATCTCATTGTACATGTGTATAGTGACAATAAAAGTCATTCTATTCTATTCTATTCTAGAAACAACAGTTTCATACTGTACTCACCATTTAATTTGACATCTTTGGGCTGCAGGAAGGGAGGAGGAGGAGAATGAAACGGAAGGTGGTTATTGTTTAGAAGGAGCCTCCTTATGCAAATCTTTTCTTTGTAAAATTGTCGAGATGGTGGAATTCGACATGCTGTACATATTAGCGAGATCGGTCACACGAACAGCACTCTCATATTTCCACACAATTTCCATCTTCGTTTCGATTGTGATCGTTTTCTTTACCTTCTCTTCCTTCCTTAGCAATTATGTGTCTTGCTTGCATGGTCTTAGTGAATTATATATATAGGTAAATCACTGCAATGACCGAAATTACATCCACAAACACATGTATCTGGGCTCCGACTGACGTTTACTAACGCTCTCGGTTGTTTGTTTATAATCGCGCAAGCGGATACACGTGACCACATTCAGGTTGTAATGCAAGATGTTGGTCATAAATCAAAACAAAAATTTTTATTTTAAACTTCCCAATAATTTATTATCTATATATATAATTCACTAAGGCAAGACGACCATGGAAAGCACGCCGGAAGGGGCGTGGATTCACTAAGCCGCCGACAAGTGAGACACCTATAGCGCACGCAGGAAGGAGCCACGCCCACCAAATCCAAGACCATTGGATACGACGACAACTCACAGAGCCACGCCCACCAACTCAGACGCGACGACACAGAAAAAATGGCATCATTTATATTCGACTGTCGTAGAGGCAACATGCAGCTCCGACCCATGCTGACTGTTCATAGAGACATGTTTCTCGCGGAGGTGAATCGCCATATGCAGCGTGTATAACGGTTTGCGAGGGGTATCCCATGGGATCCTTAAAACATTCCTTTACAACTAAGGTTAAAACACAATGAAGTAAGCAGTCTTTAAAAACCGAGTTTTCGGTTACGATGCACCATAGCACACTGTTTTACACGCTACATACAGCAACTCGCTTCCGCGACAAACATGCGTCTTCAAGATGCTCCTGCACTTTGTACACACCCACCTCGCTACCTGTGCCTCTGTTTCATTACCGTCTCACCTGCTTCACCAATGCAGGCCCTGCAACAGTCAAGACGCTCTCTCAGCAGCTGAACTTTTCTGTGCCCGACCGGTTCACACAGAGGCACCACACGACGCAGCAGGACTATCTAAGAAGAGGCATGTTTGTCACGGATGTAAATCACTGTATGCGGTGTGTAAAACAGTTTGTTTGTCGCAGATGTGAATCGTTGTATGCGGCGTGTAGAGCAGTTTGCGAGGGGTATTCCATGGTCTTACAGTTGGTGGACGAGTGTCTATTAGTTGCTCTTGCGAGCGGGCACATGACCAGGCAGTGTGTGTGCTTCGAGAGCGTGGGTGGACGCGACAGTGCCATCTAAGAAGATTCATATTTGTCGCGGATGTGAATCGCTGTGTGCCGTGTGTACAACGCTGTATTGTATGTTGCCCTCTCCAGAGTTATATCTTTTCATTCACCTACAGTCGTATACACAATGAAGTAAGCAGTTTTTAAAAACCGAGTTTCCGGTTACGACGCACGCCAGCGTGACCATAGCAAACTGTTTTACACGCTACATACAGCAATTCGCATCCACGACAAACATGCATCTTCTTAGATGCTCCTGCACTTTGTACACACCCCCCTCCCACCTCGCTTCTACCATGGTCGGGTGTCTTTGTGGATTATATTTAGAAAGGCAGCCAAAACCGCACAGAGCAATGAAAACTCAAAGACTCGAGTGACGAGTTGGAGGTGGGCACATGAGCAATCAGTGCATACTGGACGAGAAATCAGCACACTAGCATGATGGAGGGAACGGGGTGGATGTCCTTCTCCTCTCTTCCCGTTCCACCCTCCGCGCCTGTGCACCGCACGGACGATTGTGTGTTGGTTTGTTCCGTGCATTGTTACAATTTTGCTTTTCTTGCTGATTTATTACATTACCAATTTTTCAAATGTTAATTTTCTCCCTGTGCTTCAAAATCATTAAAAAAAACAGCCTGATTATGCGGCGTATGGTACGCCGCGGGTTGGCTAGTAAATTTTATTAATAAAATCAACAACTAAAACACTTTTTTGAATAAATTATTTAATTTAAAGTACCGGCATGCAAAGTTACTTCTTTATCTGAAAGATGGCGCTGTGGTTTCATCATTAATTACTTCTGTATTCATCGGCAAAACCGGCATTGCACTGGAAATCTTGAATCTGAAATGATACTTGATGTATAAGCCGACCCTCAAACTCCAAGCCAAAAATCTAGGACGAAATTTTCGGCTTATATTCCGGAATCTACAGTATTCTTCTGTGATTGATGTGAGATGTGCTATTTAGCATGAGCTGCAAGGGCCAGGTCAATGTGGCAGATACTGCAAAAAATACACAGGCTGTCTGTGAAAAGGTCTGATGCTATGAGATTGCTGTCTGCCATTAATCCAAGAAGGCCTGAGTTAAGAAATCATCGTCGATTCACCCGCCATTCAAATCACTCCATGGGTCCCAATTACATTTGACACATTGATGGGTATGACAAGCTAAAGCCATTTTGTTTTGCTTTATCTGACTGTGTGGATGGGTTTTCTAGAAAGATTTTGTGTCTTGCTTGTTGGCCTACAAACGCCAGTCCTGCTGTCATTGCCCAGTACTCTTTGGACTGTCTGTGTGTAATCTGTTGGATTTGTCGCCATGAGACTAAGAACTGAGAATGGAATAACTGCAGCAATTCAGTGTACTAGTCGTTGCCATCACACAGACTACTTAGCAGGACTAGCAAGTCCTATGAACATTAGAACATTAGAACAATCTAGACGAGAACAGGCTATTCAGCCCAACAAAGCTCGCCAGTCCTATCCACTTGTTTCCTCCAAGAAAACATCAAGTCGAGTTTTGAAAGTCCCTAACGTCTTACTGTCTACCACACTACTTATTCCAAGTGTCTATCGTTCTTTGTGTAAAGAAAAACTTCCTAATGTTTGTGTGAAATTTACCCTTAACAAGTTTCCAACTGTGTCCCCGTGTTCTTGATGAACTCATTTTAAAATACAAGTCTCGATCCACTGGACTAATTCCCTTCATAATTTTAAACACTTCAGTCATATCACTTCTTAATCTTCTTTTGCTTAAACTGTAAAGGCTCAGCTCTTTTAATCTTTCCTCAAAATTCAACCCCTGTAGCCCTGAATCAGCCTAGTCGCTCTTCTTTGGTCCTTTTTGTAGCCTGGAGACCAAAACTGCACCCAGGACTCCAGATGAGGCCTCACCAGTGTGTTATAAAGACTTGAGCAGAACCTCCTGTGACTTGTACTTCACACATCAAGGCGCTATATAACCTGACATTCTGTTAGCCTTCTTGATGGCTTCTAAACACTGTCTGCCAGTTGATAGCATAGAGTCCACTATGACTCCTAAATCCTTCTCATAAGGTGTACTTTTAATGTTTAGAATTCCCATTAACATTTTTACTTCACACTTGTAATTCTTTACATTTACTGACATTAAATTTCATCTGCCACAAATCTGCCAAAGTCTGTCTGCTGTCCAAGTCCCTCTGTGATGATTGAGCAGATGCTCCATTACCTGCCAATCCACCTACCTTGGTATCATTTGCAAACTAAACCAGCTTGTTACTTATATCCCGATATCCAAATCATTTATATATAAATTAAAAAGAGCAGCGTCCCCTTTACTGACCCCCGCTGGACACACTCTGCTATATTCCTCCCTACCTTCCTGTTAGGCTCCCTGATATCCTTCTTAATGGTTGCCCTCATGTTCTCATACGTCCTACGGTTCACATTGGAGTTGTTGTGTCTCAGGTAAGTAACTCGGTGCAGGGCAGCACTCACAGCACAAAGAGTCTGGAGACAAATCCAATTGACAACTCCTTTATTTCAAACATGAGCTTCAATATAAAAGAGCAGTCTGATGCAATCCAAGTAACATTGGATAGATGTACCACCTTAAATGGAGACACTCTATAGCAGGGGTGCCCACACTTTTTCGGCTTGCGAGCTACTTTTAAAATGACCAGGTTGAAATGATCTACCTACATTAAAAATGCCATTTCTTACAAGAAAAGAGATCTCAGACTGGCTGCCCTGTATGTCAATCAAGTGGCAAATGCCATAGGGAGGATATATAATAGACTAACATTTAAAAAAACATTTTTTTAAATGCAACGCAATCTACCTGCACTACCATGTCGATCTACCGGTCGATCGTGATCGACACACTGGGCACCCCTGCTCTATAGCAAGGTGTAGTATACAATCTTTTAATTTCCAAAATAAAAGTCCTTTTTAAAAACATACAATACAATTAAGAAGTCCTATCCAACACCCCCACATTTAGAATCAGCATCTCAGTAGCCTTCCTTATCCACTGCAGACGAGCCCTGAGACTTTCTTCAGACACTTCTACTAGAGGTGTAAGATTTTACCCAGGATTACCGCCATTCCCCTTATTTGTATCCAGCTAAACCCCAATAAGTTCTGACTCAGGAACATCAGCAGTAATTGGTTTGGCTGTTTCTCATTTCACTGCACCAGTTTCCACATCACCACCCAGTCATCCAGTTCAGATTCCACCCCTGTCGCTAACATTTGGTTTACTTGGCGTTCCTTCACCTTGCCTTTGACCCATATGAGGTACAGGACATTGCCCAATGTTTGTATAATTTCATCTGGCACCCACCTTGAGCCTTCTCCTCACTGGTACATTCTAACTGGCACACTCTGTTGGGTCCTAAACTCTCTAGTTCCCCATTGGTTTTCAGTGCCCTCTTGTTTCCCTCTCATAACTTTGTAAAATAGTAACTTCATTACTGACCATGTGGTCCATACCTGTCTATTCAGAAACAGCTCCACAGTGGCCTTTCCTGTTGTGGCATGAGGTGTGGTGTGATAGGCAAACTAGAAATTAGCTATCCTCCTCTCTAGTGACCTCTGGCACCCTGTTTGTTTTTCTAGCTCTAATCTGAACGTCTGCACCATACGTTCTGCTGCTCCATTGCTTTGCGGTCAATTGAGTGTTGAAGTCTTGTGTCTTGTGTCTTGTGTCATTTAGTTTAAGGAACTCAGCAAATTCAGCAGGTTTGAATTATGGACCATTGTCTGATACTCTCTCTTCCAGTTTTCTCAAAACCTCAACTAACCCAGTGGTAGTAGTGGCATTCATCCTTCAATCTTGACCCACCTAGAATAGTCTGCCACAATCACCAACTCCACTTTTTTCACAAACATCCAAGTGAAGACTCTGACAGGCTCTTCCAGCCCACCTCCAAGAATGTTCAGGTGCTTTTTCTGACAGATTCCTATTTTCTTGGCAGGATCTGCACACAGCCACTCGCTCCTCTATCTGCCTATCCAATCCTGGCCACCAAACATGACCCCGGGCCATCTCTTTCATTTTCACTATTCCTGAGTGTTCTCCATGTAACGTGTCCAGCAGGGTATTATATAACAATCCCTTCTCAGCCCCCAATGTACACAATTGTTCTCTACTCTGAGCTCCTCTATAAATAAGACTTCAATTCATCCTCACTTAGATACTCTGGCCACCAACCCAGGGTGTGGAATTTCACCTTCTTCAACACGCAATCCCTCGCTGTCGCTTGAGCAATGTCTGCTGCTGAAACTGGAAGAGCGTCTAAGAAAGACACTTTGTATTCTAAGCTTGAGTTTGGACCAGTCTCTTTTAGTGGCATCGGCAGATTTTTAAAAATCAGATCTCATACTGATATGCCAAGATTAATGCCATCTTTGTAGTCTTGCAGAAGCTAAAGTGGGAATTGTTGTTTTTGCATATAAAATTGTGATTATGTGCTCGTGATCAATGACTAACTCATAAAGATATTCATGAAATTTGAACAGCCTGAAAACAATATCAAGTGCCTCCTTATCAATCTGTGAGTAGTTTTGCTCAGACTGACTGAGAGTCCAAGAAGCATACAGTATGTAATGGGCCTCGCTGTGCTCGCTATGTACTTGTGTACAACAACAGCTCCCACACCACAGGTTGAAGCATCGCCCTCTGAAGCTCGGACCAAAATAAACTAGTAATGTTTCTGAACAAAGTCGCTGTTTGGTTTTTACAAATCTGAATGCACCCGGTCTGACCCCACACATTTCTGTCCCTTCTGCTGTAACTCTGTCATTGGTTTAATAAGTGTAGAAAGGCTGAGAATAAATTGTCCATAATAATTCTCTAGAGCGAGGAGTGACCTCAGTTCTGTTACATTCTGGGGTATGGGGGCCCCCCTCAATTACCTCAGTGTTTTCTTTTTATAGGCTTTATTCCCTCACTACCAATGATGTGCCCTAAATACTTTACTTGACTCTAAAAGAATGATCAGTTTTCTGAATTAACCCTAAACCCACATTGCTTTAGCCTTTTCAGCACAGCTTCCAGATTCTTTACGTGCCTGGTAACCAAAATGTCATCCAAATAGCAGATCACATCGTTCAAACTTTGTTAAACTGTGCCCATAATGCTCCAGAAAATGTCAGGGGTGCTGGCTATTCCATAGTGTAATTTGATTACCTGACACAGTCCCTTCTATGTATGTATATTTAAATATGTCTTACTTTCCTATTCCAGTTCAACTTGCCGATATGCTTGTGCTAAATCAATTTGACTGAACTGTTTAGCATTAGCAAGTCTTGAGTACAGGGAATAGAGTAGGAATCAACATCTACCCACAAATTAATGGTGGTCTTACAGTCCCCACAAATATGTATACTCATATCTGACTTTGGGATACATACTGATGGAGCTGCCCATCGGTATACGATACTGCGGTCAATACTCCTTGTTGTACTAAGAGGTCCAACTGTTCACCCACTGCATCTCTAATTCCATACGGCACAGGGCTTGACTTACAGAATTTTGGAATAGCATTGTCAGATACGTACAGTTTTGCCTGCATACCTTTTACAATCCCCATTTCTCCATTGAAAAGGAAACCATATTTTAGATGCAACACCTCGATTCGATCAGTCACCTGAAATATACCAAAATGTTTTAGCCTTAATCAAGGAAGCCAGTTTCACCCCATTATAGCACCTCCAGACCCTTTTACTACCAATAGGGTCAAACGATCCGGTTTCCCCTCACTTTCTACATTTACAAGTGGCTTGTAGCAGGGCTAACGGGCAGTAAAAACTTCATCAACCAGCAATCCCTGCAGTTGATCTGATTGGACTCCTGCTAAGTGTGCAGGGGCTGCTGGGGTCAAGAAGGACAGTGCGAGTTTTAAAGGGAGCCCAGTTACTCAGAGGAGACAGGTTGTTTTGTGTCTGGAGTTCCGTCCGCTTTGTCTTCATGTTCATGGCCTATGGATTAATGTTCTTGTCCTGGATTATCTCCTGTCCGTGTGTATGGACAGTCTGGTGTCTGCCTGCTGTGTGAGGACCAAATCTGATTTTTCATCAACCTTCAGAGATGGAGCACTCCTGATGCCATCACTCTTCATCTTCATGATATACCAGTAGGACTGTTCTTTACATCTACTTACAGTGAGCTGATCTCTGGATTATTCAAACCATCATTTCACAACATCGGTTGCCATTTCCTATGAGCTTTGTTATGGACTTCATCATTTGTGGTTTTTGTTGTTTGTTTGTTGCTTAGTTTGTGTTTATTGTTTAATCCCCAGAAAGGGAACTGGGATGGGATTGTTTTGGTTTGTGTCGTTAGATTTACTTTATTCCAGCACTATCAGTCATTGCTGAATGACACTTAAAGGGGGCCGTTCACTGCTGGGACCCTGATGGTGTCACAGCCCTCTTTCTTGATTTATGTAACATGTCACATCCCCCAAAGTCTTACACTACATGACCAACTCTGCTGACATTTTAATTAAGGATGTGCAATGAAAATATTTGGCCCAAACTAAGAAAAGGCACGTTTTTGGTCAAAAGAGTAAAAAGGCAGATATGTGGCTGAATGTGTGACGCTGTTTGAAAACATTTGAGATCCACAGTCACAAAGAGCACGTCCTGTTCTACAGGGAGTGACAGACACGTCACACTGCTGAGGACTGTGGTGGTCTGTTTAAGTCATCGTGATGTATGGTGAGAATCTACAAAGAGCTACAAAAGAAAAAGAAAATGGAAAAAGAAAGGGAGAAGGAGAAAGAGAGAGAGAAAGAGAGAGGATCATAGTGGGAGAAAAGGAGCTGACTGGGACAGCAAGCAGCGACATTGATGAAGTTCAACTTAACAAACACACCACTCACAATTTGTTACTGTTTTTCTTGTTTATTTTCAGTTTTTTGTAATATTGTTTTTTAAAAATTAATAAAAGGATTACAATTTAATACAAAGCAAGAATCAAAAGTGAAATTCATTTAATTTAGGCTTTATGCAATGACTTAAAAACAATAAATGTAATATGTAAATAATAGTTAAAAAAGGAGATTTTCCATTTGGTGTTCAGCCTTCTTTTTTTTATTTAATTTGACTTAGGCTAAGAATTTTCATTTTGCTTCTCCACTCGTTTCATTAACTTGTACTGGGGATCTGTTTGCTAATCAGTAGCAGCGATTGGATGGACAACAGAAAATATACAAAGCGTACAAAATGAAATAACCTCTGACATGAAAGACGACTTTTAGGTTTAACTCTGTAACTCTTCAACAGAATGTTTCTTACTCATAATAATTACACACTCGTCTGATGTCAGAATTTGACATTTCCTTCTGAACGCCCAGCCTATAGAAAGCTGAACACCTGAACTTCAGGGCTTGTGATTTGTTTGATGTTTTCTGTACTTCATCTCCTTCCATTGTAAATGAGATCTGATATGAATTGACTTTCCACCCCATTAGACGTTTTAGCTGCGTTTTTCCAAAGTTACCAAAGTTCAGCAACTCCAACTCAAAAAATGGGATTCAATAAAAGCCTGATGTGAAGCAATGATTCCGCAGACAAAATATCTTTGTTTTTTAAAGTTTAGTCAAATTTCAAAGTAAAACAGTTAACACAAAAAAGAAATTTAAAATAGCAAAAAAAAAAGGAAAAATTCTTGTTAAGAAAAGTTCTGCTCAAAGCTTAAATCTTGTTACATCTCAGATTGTTACTATTTACTTAACATTTCTGAACCATTTCAAAATGATGTTTCTGAACCATTTCGTAACAGTCAAAAAACTGTATGCTTATCCCATCTCTGATTGGAAAATGGGTCTTTCAAGTCCCTATTTACTGGAACCAGTTCTAAACACAACGGAATCTAATATCACACTGTTTCTCAGTTATAGTAAGAAGGTTCTATCTCTCACTAACTTATAGAGGGTAAAGACTATTCCATAAGCTATGACTATGGAAGAAATGTATTTTCTATTCAAATTAAGCAAACATTAATATGAGTTTAACTCAAAACTTTAACTTTCTAAGATTGGCTCTTACAGACGTCATGACCATCCTGTAAAACTGAGCCACGCCCACCTGATCTGCAATATAAGGAGGTGCTGCTGCTGACCTGAACAGACGTCTGAGCGTCAGAACCACCGCCATGATGAGATTCACCGCCCTGCTGGTTCTGCTGTGCCTGTGCTCGATGGCGATGGCTTCTGTGAGTTCTGACTTATGACATTTATACACAAATATGTCTACAAAACCTTTATTTTAGCAGATTGCCTATTGATCATTTTCTTCTTCCTACTTTTAAACAGCAGTTCATCTGAATTGTATTTTCTAATTCCTGAAGTCTCATCAGACTCTGATTCTTATTTTTCAGATTTCTGACTTTCCAGCTGACCTGGAGGAGGAATCGTCTTCAGCCATACAAGCTGGAAGAGCTGGTGAGGTGAGGTGAGTAGAATCAGAGGATGTGCTGCTGAAGGATTTCTGTCAATTCTGTCTCTGGTCCATCTGTCATGTGAGAGACAATCAGGGGATTCATCACAAACAATTTAATATCTTAAATCTTGACTTTCAATTAAAATAAACTAAAATATATTTTCTCACTCGAAGCTAAGGTAGTAGCTTTAGACAAAGTGTGCCATCAAATGCCTGATAAAACACAGGAGTTCTGAATCTCGACAGTTAAAGCGGAATTCAGGACTTTGCTGAAGAAACTCGTTTAGTTTCAGTCGCATGTAAATTACACAAAGAGTTTAGAGCTGCAAGTCCTGGACGTTACCTTGTGCTCCGTTTATTACAGTTGGAATTGTATGTCACAGTCTACTTTACTAGACATAATTACAATGAAATTGTCATCAATTCCTATATAACCAGTGGGGGTGCCACTGAGCCCCAAACCCCAGACCCAGTAACGTCCAACCCAGTCACAGGTTCACCTAATGGATATTTTTAATCCAATAAGCACTAAACACAATGAAACTCAGCCAACACCAAACAAACAGTAAACCTTCTCCTTCTCTTCTTCCTCCAGCTGAGTTTTGCTCACAGGGCTACATGGGAAGTGCAGCCTTGTCAGGGTCAGAGTCAGGATGCGGTGTGGTCCTTTAATACTGGACCCACCACAGCTTCTCATTACCCAGCATGACTTGTGTGGAGTTCTTCTGAGTTGTTTAGGTTTCTGGGTGGTCCTCTACTGACAGTGCGGCCTTATGGCACCCGGGGACCCCGAGAGGGATGCACTTCCCATGAACTCCTGGCACCTTCTACTTTATACTGAAGTCGTGTCGTTGTCCAGCAGAATGCCTGCCTGTCCTCTGTGTCATTCACACCAAGTAGGTTGTCTCACTTTTGATATCACGTTGTTATTAAGTTATTTCTTCTCAAACAGCAATGGGTGCCACAATTTAGTATTGTGTTGTGCGTAAACATCGCCATGTCATGTACAGCAATACTGCCAATCGTGTAACGCACATTGCACAACATTTTTTTGTCATTGTTCTCTGTATATAAAACACTGAAGTGCACTTGATTTACAGTATGAATTTCAATCAAATTTATTTAAATCTTTCATTTTTACTTAGCAGTAGAGGAAGCTAAAAAGGCACTTCATCGAACAAAGTGGTGTTTGGACTTTTCTGCTCTGTTTTCTTGAATTTGCGTGTTTAGATTTTTATGACCAGTTTATGACCCAACCCCAACTTTATTTTTTGGATTGTGACTTTATTTACAGCCATGTTTACAATTAATTTGATTATAGAAATCATAAAGCAAGCAGATTCTTCACTTAATACCTCAATTCCTCCAAAATAGTCACATTTAGCCCACCCTGCCATGAATACGAGCAAACGTCCTGAACGTGACTGAATTCTGTCTAAACATTGAGGAGCATTTGGAGAGCAGACATCCAGCAGTGAACTTCAGATGTTTCACTCATCCACTGCCAGCTCTCACCACCGTCTGGCCTGAACATGAGGTCACTTTACTGCTGACACATGGCAGGGGTCTTACATTGTGATGATTGTTGTCCTGGCCCAACTGAGTCAGCAGGTAGACCTCTTCTCTTCTCTATCAGTCGTTTCATTATTGTTAAAAATGAGGCTTGACGTGGCCAAGTAACAATGAGATTTAATGATGAAGTGAGCCTTGTGTGCCCACACAGTCATAAGAGGGGCTCAGCACACCAGCCTGTGGAGTGACAGTACTGGGGGTCAGCTTGGAGGATGTGACGCTGCCATTCACACATACTGAGGTCTGTTGGTTAGGAAGTCCAAAACACAACAGCAGTGGCACTGAGTCCTAAATTGAGGAGTTTGGTCATCAGGTCTGCCCGTCCAGCAGCATTAAATGCTGAGCTGTGGTCAGTAAACACGACTCTGACAGAACAGCAGGGCTTTGGACTTCAGTCCCAATACTGACATGTTGTGTCACTTCACCTGCCGGTGCTCCACGTGGAAATACAAACAAATTTAAACAAATTGGATCTTAAATGTTGAAAGTCACCTTAGATAAAGGAGTGAGCCAAACAATAAGTTTAGAGGAGACTTGTGTTCACACTGAGACGACACAAACGACTGTCAGCATTTGATAAGTGATGTGCGCTCGATGTCCTGATTTGTTCTGATGTGAGGACCCCTCCTCGGGGTCTCCAAGGTGTCTTAGTGGCTTCTAACTGGAAACATTTCAGGAGCTTCTTGAACCTTTAAAATGTCTTCCCCTTTGTTTTCTTTATCAGGAGCCCTGGTGGTCTCTTACAAGTAACGATTCTTGTCTCCAGTCGTCTTTCTTCACATCCTCGGTGTCCGTGTTTGTGTTAATATAAACTGTTTGTCTCAGCCCCTTTTTGTGTCTCTTTGACTTTTTTCCTTTTGTTAAATACGTGTATATACAGTATACAGTACAGTGGTCCGCAGCAGAGGGGGTCTCAGAGCAGGGCTTGAGCTTTGAAGGGGTTTTTAAGTTTGGATTTAATGGCTGTATTGGTGTCCAATCCGGTGTTATAAGGTTGGTGTTTTGTTATATGTGAATTTCTCATGTTGCTGTCTTTAATTTTAAAATAAAAAAAGCTAATCATTTAACATACTTATTGAGAATTAGATAACCTCTGAATTGCTGAAGTCCATAAAGTGTGTGTGTGTGGACAGCCATGGTGTTGAGGGCACTGAAATAGACAGCCTGAGCCTCCATACTGTGATGGGCACAGCAAGACGGTAAGTGGGGTCTGATGGAAGGAGACCTTAATGGCAGCCTGCCCCCTAAATGGTGTTTACACACAGAGGAGCCTTTAGCACGAGGTGGCAGGACTCTGTGATGGACGATTTTAATTTGGTTTAGATAAGGAGCAGGATGTGAAATGTGGTGAATTATGTGGTGAGAATAAAAATGTGATTATTTACTGTGCCAGCTATCAGACAACTAGAAATCATCTTCTCAAGGGACAGAGGAGACAGACAGGCATGGAAATGCACTCCTAATTTGTCATCTACGTTGAATCCTTACAGGGGATACATGAGAGCAGCATCAGGAGGAGGAGGAGGAGGAGGAGGAGGAGGATTTCGAGGACTATTAGTAGGAGGAGGAAGAGGAGGAGGATCAGTAAGAACAGTACCATACTGAGGATGATCTTTCTGGACTTGGTAAACTGGTAAACATATGTGGGCTAAAGAGCAAATGTTTGTCTTAATGGATGGATGATTAGATTACATTTGATTAGATAATATTATTTTATTTGCCCCAAGGGCAAATATGCACGCACACGTACACACACACATACACACCGGGCACTTTATTAAGTACACCTGTTCAGCTCTTTGTTAACACAAATATCTAATCAGCCAATCACATGGCAGCAACTCAATCCATTTTGACCTGTAGATATTGTCAAAATGACCTGCTGAAGTACAAGCTGAGCATCAGAATGATGAAGCAAGGTAACTGAAGTGACTCTGAACGTGGCCTGGTTTGTTAATGCCACACCAGATGGTCTGTGTATTTCAGAAACTGCGATCTACTGGAACTGTCACACACAGCCATCTCCAGGGTTTGCAGAGAATGGTCTAAAAAGGGGATAATATCCATTGAGTGGCAGTTCTCTGGGCAAAAATGTCTTATTGATGCCAGTGATCAGAGGAGAATGGCCAGACTGATTTGAGCTGATAGAAAGGCAACAGTAACTCAAATAAGCACTCGTTACAACCGAGGTAGGACCAAACCGAGTGCCATTCCTGTCAGCTAAGAACAGGCAACTGATGTTCCAAATAATAATATATTATCCACCATCTACAACTCCAGGCACCACACACCCAGATAAACAAGACTTCAGCTGGGAGAACTTTTTGCCTGACCTTAGCTCCAGCAATGGGAGGAATGGGATAGCAGGCTGCTTGCAGCTTGTGCTGATGGATACATTTACAGAACAAAAGACACTGATGGAGAGGTACGAAGGAATTTAAGGTGGTCCAGGATTACAAGTTTTTTCGTAGGCTTCAGGGATTCTAGTGTTAAATGCTACAGCCTACCTGAATGTTGTTGCTGACCATGTCCATCCCTTTGTTACCACAGTGTCCCCATCTTTTGATGGATCTTTCCAGCAGGATAACGCTCCATGTCACAAAACTCAGATCATCTCAAACTGGTTTATTGAACATGACAACGAGTTCACTGGACTCAAATGACCTCCACAGTCCCCAGAACTCAATCCAGTAAAGCACCTTTGGGATATGTTAGAAAAGGAGATTTTCATTTTGGATGTGCAACCGAAAAATTCACAGCAACATGTCATGTCAATATGGACCAAAATCCCTGAGGAATGTTTCCAGTACCTTGTTGAATCGGTGCCATGAAGAATTACAGCAGTTCTGAAGGCTAAAAGGAGTAAACCTGGTACTAGCAAGGTGTACCTAATAAAGTGTCCACTGAATGTGTATGTGTATATATAATAAGACATATAATACATGTATAAAACACATATATAAAGACATATAAAAAACCTCTGGATTGGATAACAGAGAGCTACTGCTGTCACTAACAGGGTTCATGGTGGCAGTAACTTGTGTTTCAGGCCTGAGAATATTTGAGAATCCCACAGGTGTGACATGAGGTGATGTGGAGATGGAGTTTCATTATTGAAGACTTGCCTGTACTTTCACTGTAATATCAATACAAGTCCTGTTTAAATTTAGTCTGACATAAGGTGAGTCCTTGTTCAGGACTGTAATGTTACCCCCCACCTGTATTTGACACCTCCACCAGCTGTTTGATCAGACGCTGCTCAAGGCCTTCACTCTCTTCACTTTCTATTAATTCACGAGTTTACAGAGCATCAAAAATGTCATCTTTGAAAGTTCAAGGTCCCTGATGTCTTGTACTCATTTGACCAGATGTCTCCTTCTCTTGTAGGTCAAAAGGACCAAACCAGACCAATCGTTGTGAAGAAAGAAGTCAGAGAATGTCTATTAGTTTAAAATAAAACCAAACACATTGCAGCAAACTACCTGGCTCCTTGTCCACTTTTATGATTGTCCATCTTTGATTGTCTACTTGATTTCTGTTGTCTTTGGTGACCTTCACAAGATCAGACTTGGTGCTATGAAAAGCTCTGAACCTGACTGGAGGGACTCCATTAGATTATCATTACCAAGGGGAGACAGCAGCTGAGAAAAAACAAACGTTTCAATAATTTAGAGAGGAATCACAATTTAGAGATAAGACAGAAAGAAACTCGAGTCAATTTCATGTTTTTAAGCCCAGGCTGATCACTGCATGTTTAAAGGATGGAGGGACAGTAGCAATGGCTGGTCAACAATAACATCAAAAGTCTCTCTGATGGGGCAACCTGGAATGATATCAGGAGGGGAGGATGTGGGCTTCATAGTGGGCATAGATTGGGCAAGAAAGGGAAGACAAACAGAGTCAGACAGTAAAGACAAGTCGGGGACAACAAAGGAACTGAGTCAGGTGGTGTGAGAGAAGATCTCATCTTATCAGTTTTATCAGTAAAAACTCAAAAACTCCTCACATGTTTCAGTGTGGGCAGCACGGTGGTGCAGTGGTAGCATTGCTGCCTCGCAGTTAGGAGTTAGGAGTTTGGAGTTTGGAGTTTGTATGTTCTCCCCGTGTCTGCATGGGTTTCCTCCAGGTGCTCCAGTTTCCTCCCACAGTCCACAGACTTGCAGTTTAGGTGCATTGACGATCCGAAATTGCCCCTAGTGTGTGTTTTGTGTGTTGGTGTGTTTGCCCTGCGGTGGGCTGGCACCATGCCCAGGGTTTGCTTCCTGCCTTGTGCCCATTGTTGGCTGGGATTTGCTCCAGCAGACCCCTGTGACCCTGTATTCGGATTCAGCGGGTTAGAAATTGGATGGATGGATGGATGAAAAGATAACAGGTTTCATTCCTCAAAGTGATCACTACCCAAATCGGTACTCGTGAATCTAAGATATTTAACAGGCATTCCCGGTATAAACTTGTGGATTTGCCTGCGAATATTTAGCGGCAGTGTGTCTATGAACTTGTGGAATTGCCTGCGAGTATTTAGCGGTAGTGTGTCTATGAACTTGTGGAATTACCTGCGAGTATTTAGCGACAGCATGTTTATTAACTTGTGGATTTTTCTGCGAGTATTTTTTGGCAGCGTCACAAAGTTGTTTCCATCCAGCTGCATCAGAAATGTACCATGACGTCCGACACGCTTCCTTTTAACTGCTTTCTCACAGCTTGGATTGCTGCTTTCATAATCAGTTTGAGTTTCATGGTTTGTTTCAATTACGACAGTATTTGCAGGACTTGTGTTGAAGTGACATTCGGCATCTGTCAAGCGTTGTAAGCATACAACCGGTTTCATCGATAACTTCACATCCAGCTTTTGAGAGTTTAAACATTCATAAACATCAAAGTGTCCACTACTAAAATCGTCACCTGTGAGTCTAAGATGTTTAAGAGGCATTGGCGGTTGTCGAAAGGAGTAAAATATTTGGCCATTTCGGTACACTTGAAAGCGACAACTGAACAATTCAGCGGCAGCCATAAACTCACATGCAGAACCATAGGTGAAGGGCTTAAGCATTTCACTCTTCTAGTGCTCCTGTGTAGTATAATTATCTCCTGTACCGTCATCAGTCCACACCTTGAACCTGTCCCAGTCATTCAATACATAAGACACAATGTTCCTCCGGATATCAAGAGTGAGCCTGATATGGCCGTGCAATATGTAACAAAGAGAATGGAAAAGGTAGGCGCCATCTCCAGGCATGGAAACCACTAAGTAAGTGATAGTTCTTTGATCGATGGTGATCACTTCGATAGACATGTTAATGGGGGTACGGTTGGAACGATAAAGGAAATGGGTACCTGAACAATGTAAAGTAAGCCTAAAATACCTACACAATAACTATAATCGTAATAAACAAACAATAAAACAGCAGAGAAGCCGTGGATTAAATAAAAAGGCTACAGTTATCAGCAGGGAGACGTGAATACCGTGGTGAAGCAAGGAAGGGAATGAAGAGACTGGAGCGATGGACGGCCTTATATAGGCAGGCAGCCGACAACGTGGGAGGCGTGGGGATGGGGGACGCAATATAGGCAGGCAGCCAACTCACACGGCAACCGAGCTGCAGGCTGTGGACGTATATACGTACGTAAGTAGGATTCAGTTATGACCGTTACGTGTAGAATTTCAAAATGTAACCTGCTTAACTTTTGTAAGTAACCTGTAAGGAATGAGCCTGACAAATTTCAGCCTTCTGCCTACACGGGAAGTTGGAGAATTAGTGATAAGTGAGTCAGTGAGGGCTTTGCCTTTTATTAGTATAGATACGGCGTTCAGTATCGCAGTTCCATACCATCTTTGTCACGTGTGTTAAATCTGTTGGGTAAGTTTCATAAAGGTCAATTGAATAAGAGATTCTCTACTGCATGAAGTCTCTTGCATGCCAAGTACCTCTGGTCACTTTTGTCTCAGAAGATTAACATGCAGTAATCATTTAAAGAAACTGAGGCACCCTAAAGGAAGCAGAGGCTCAGACTGCTTAATTAATTAAAGACAACGTGAATGAAAGCCGGCCAAATTCTAAAGACATTCTGGACAGCTTCTCTTAAAGTCTGCTGGATTTGAAAAATTTTAATTCAACAGGATGTTCTTGTCTTACTCTGTCATGATGAGCTGATCCACCTCTTCCCCTCGCTCATTGGTCAGGAGACCCGTCTTCAATTTTAAAGGTCAAAATTACATTATTGTCTCTCCTACTTATGACTTATGAGTACAATTGATCGTCTGCTAAACTCAGGTCACTCAATGAAATGCCTCCAAAAACTTCCAGTGAAACTCGTGAGGATTTTGCTGTATTTTTTAATCAAAAAATTAATAATATTAGAAATAATATAGCACATCTCCCCAATACTGATCCTCTAAAACCCCATTACTCTATTATAAAAAATGTAATTCTTTCACCAGGATATATTTAACTGATTTATACAAAATAATTTCTCAAATGAGACCCTCCACCTGCGTCCTTGACCCAGTACCAAAAATTTTTTTCAAAGAAGTATTGGTCGTGCTAATTGATAATATTCTTGACATAGTAAACTTGTCATTAGATACGGGAGTCTTCCCAGACTGTCTTAAGACTGCTGTAGTTAAACCTCTGCTCAAAAAACATAATCTGGACTCCTCTGGTTTTGAAAATTTTAGACCCATCTCTAACCTGCCCTTCTTAAGTAAAATTCTAGAGAAGGCAGTCATCATGCAGCTAAATGACCACCTCAATAAACCTGCTATTCTTGAAATGTTTCAGTCGAGTTTCAGAAGAAATCACAGCACAGAAACTGCACTCGTTAAAGAAGTAAATGACTTGTGAGTAAATGAAGACAGAGGCCGTCTATCTGTTCTCATCCTCTTAGATCTGAGTGCCGCATTTAATACCATTGATCACAATATTCTTAAAAATCACCTTAGTCAGTGGATGGGCCTCTCTGGCAGGGTCTAAAATTGGTTTGAGTTTTACTTGACAGGTACAAAATTCTTCGTTAGTTGTGGCAGTTATACTTCAAAGACCCCTGATATTCTATTATGGTGGTACACAAGGCTCTATCCTGGGTCCACTGCTCTTTTCGATTTACATGCTTTCGTTAGGTGAGATTATCTCAAGGTATAACGTGAGCTACCACAGCTATGCTGATGACACACAACTGTATTTATCAACAGTGCCTGATAATCCCGACTCTCTTCATTCACTGACACAATGTCTCACTTGTGTTTCCAAATGGATGAGTTGTCATTTTCTCGAACTAAATAAAGAGAAAACAGAAATTGTACTGATTGGCAATAATGGATATGAGGTTATTAGAAATAAACTTGATGCATTGGGATTAAAAGTCAAGGTAAAGAATTTAGGGGTAAGTATTGACTCTGACCTGAATTTTAAATCACATATTAATCAGATTACTAGGACAGAATTTTTTCAATTAAGAAATATAGCAAAATTAAAACCTCTTATAACATTGCAAGATACTGAGACATTAGTTCACGCTTTTGTTTTCAGTCGGCTAGATTACAGTAACGCAACGAGTGCAGAATGCGGCCACTGGAATCTTAACTCAGAAACAAAAATCCGAGCACATCACTCGAGTTTTGATGTCACTACACTGTTTACCTGTGTCATTTAGAATTGACTTTAAAATACTCCTTATGGTTTACAAAGCCTTAAATAATCTGCTCCTCCCTATATTTTAGAATGTCTTACACCTTACACTTCAAATCGTAACCTTAGATATTCAAATGAGAGTCTGTTTAGAATTCTAAGAGTTAAACTTAAAAGAAGTGGTGAGGCGGGCGGCCTTCTGCTGTTATGCACCTCAAATCTGGAATAGCTTGCTGATAGGAATTCACCAGGCTAATACAGTGGAGCACTTTAAAACATTTCTGAAAACTCATTATTTTAACATGGCTTTCTCATAGCTTCATCTTAGTTAAATCCTCATGCTCTGTATATTCAATTTATTATCATTATTATTCATGGTGGCTCCAAAATCCATACTAACGCCTATTTTCTCTTCTGTTCTTTTTCTGTGGTGGCGATCAGCGCCACCACCACCTGATCAGGACACCGTGATGTCCCTACATTGATAGATTAAAGGTCAGAAATCCACATGACTATCATCATCAAATTCTTCCATGTGAACCCTGAATACCATGAGGACTGATTGAGGTCATTTATATTAGGTAGAATGCCTAGAGGGGGCTGGGATGGTCCCCTGCAGGTTTTATTTTTTTCTCCAGCCGTCTGGAGTTTTTTTTTGTTTGTTTATTCTGTCCTTCCTGGCCATCGGACCTTACTCTTATTCTATGTTAATTAGTGTTCCCTAATTTAAATTATTTATTTTGTCTTTTCTCTCTTTCTTCATCATGTAAAGCACTTTGAACTACATTGTTTGTATGAAAATGTGCTAAAGAAATAAACGTTGTTGTTGATGTGTGCTGATTTTTCTGGAAGTATCGATTTAACAATATTATAGTAAAATGCCCGTGTTTTGAATGTTGTGAGATTTTTTCCCCATGGGTATTCTTCATATGTTTCATGTTGCTCACAGTTGTCCACCATCAGCTTGTATTACAAACATTATTGTTTTAGTCTTCGTTCTCAATGAAAACATGAGATAATCATTTTTTCTCAGTCATCAATACACAACATGTGGGGTAAGTAACATGTGACAAAAACATAATTTTTCGGTGGAGTATGAAATTAAACTGATCTTCTTACTGAACTCATCACAAACACTCAAGACTTAGTGGCTTCACTTATCTCAGTTCAAAAATGAAAAAACACATCACAATGTTCTCACAAGTCTGGCATGGGTTATCAAACGATGTTGTGGGTCCATTAGGTGTCTTAGTCCTACACCAGTGTGCCTTCAGACTCTTTCATTCATTAGTCTCACTCTTCAAACTCAAACTCCACCTTCACTGTAACTGGTAAATTAAAACCTTTCTTTCAATCATGTAGTGCTATTTATACTTGTTGAGTCAAATCTGTGTGTCACCTACTGTGTCAATAAGATGACAAGTGTGACAGAAAAAAGAGAGTTGTGTCACAACATGTAAATCAAATATGTTGTAAAATGTCAGGATTCAGAAAGACAACAAGAACTCCAAAAGTGAAAGTGAATTCTCATAAGACCACCCGTGTCCTCTTGTGTGTCCAAACAGAAATAGCTGGGGGCGACACGGAGTGACATCAGGAGGAGACTTGAGGAGAGGGAGAAGACACTGAAGGAGACGAGGAGGATGATGGTGCAGATGAAGGTGAGTGGAATTAAGATGACACATCAAATTAACAAAATGAGAAATGTACTAAAACTAGAAGAGCCAGCAGACCTTCATTGGTAATGACGAGTTGAGGCATACAAAGGGAGAGAAGACATTTTATTTCATCCTCCATGGCATTTCGCAGTCAACAGTGTTTCTTGTTATTTCATTGCAGATTCAGAGAGTGTGACCCTAAATTATTAAAACATGAACTCACCTGTCCAAACCCATGCTGACGGCTCACTAACACTCCTTATCTTGATGTCTGTGGCTCAATCTTTTCTTCATTAATTACTCCCATTACTTACATCTGTGATACATGTTAAGTTTATATTGCTATTCCTCTTTTTCAAATGTAACCCATCCCAGTCCACTTGTTCCCACCCCAAGATTTTAGGTATGTGTTAAACCTTCTCATCTCCTCAGTCTTACATGGACTAGTGAATGGCACTGGTAGAACTTTTGGGATGATCACTTTGTGAGTTCTGCTCCTCAGCTTTGCTGTTTGCTCTTTAAATTTGTCCAGCAGGTCTGTCACTTTGAGTTTACTGCAGTTATGCCATCTGTGTAATGACAAGTAGATAACACTGACAATGACAACTGTTAGTCAGGAACATCACACACCATATGAAAATGTTTCAGGAGCAAACCTTCATCTCAAATCCTCTAATAATTCAATCCCTGACTATCACTACTTCCCTCTTCCTGGTGACTGGTTTGGAATTCAATATTTACAATGTCTCATTTCTGCCTAGTATCTCATGGTCTTAGGACTCACCATATGAAAGGACTTGAAAACAGATGGACATTTCCAGCTTTGGAGTTGATGACCCTGGACAGTGTGTACCTCTTATCTTATACTTACATTAGACTGTGAAGCCCTCATCAGCGTCTTGGCCAAAGCCATTTTGGTGTACACACTAACCCCCTACAACACCTGGGTGAGCCATACAAATATAAGACATAATAGCAATGGCAGAGTTATCAGTAATAAAAAGATATTAAGAAATGAACTAGAACTGCATCAACCTGTGAAATGTAGACTCACAACCCTGAGTATGACATTAGAGAAAAGATGAGGGACAATAAATAATCAGAGTTCATGAAATTAAATGAAGTCAGAATTTGCTGACCAACCACAACACAATTGTGTTTAGTATCTCCAACTGACTGGTTTGACATTTGACCAATATGGAGCATCTCACAGCCCAAAGCAGAACACACATACCCCACACAAGCCTCTGGTCTCAAAAGACTCCACAATTACTTCCTTTTCTTTACAATACCTAAATTCCTTCTTCCCCACTCCTCTAATCCCAAGTTCATCTCACCCAGCTGAGCAGTTTTAATAGCAGACCCAGTGGGACTTCCAGCTCATGACAAAAACACCTCAGAAGCCCTGCTGGGTTAGAGTCCTTAAAGGATAATGGAGCTGTTCCCCAGTAGATCCTTCTAAAAACTCTAAAGGACTTCCAAAGGGCTGATTGGTTAGATAGCATATCCCATTCACCCTTAGAGGCACCAAATGGGAGGGACACTGCCACTCAGAATAGCGAAAGAAACTGTCATACCTTGAAACAGTCTCTAACTGCCCCTACAGTATTCTACTCTCCTGTTTTAGTGAGGTACCACCAAAAATGTTGACCAGGATGCCAGCCACTTCAACCTGTCCTTAACAACTTCAAATACTAACAAAAGCGTGTCCAGACTGGTAATTCTTAGTAGGTGACTCAATTCAATATCTGTCTATTCAATCAGATATCATTGGAAATAAAGGTAGAAGAAAATGAGAATAGCTTCACTGATATGATGCACTGCATTGAAGAAGCTCAGAAAAAATTGGTTGAGAGGATCAGAGAACAAGAAAAGTGAGAAACAGAGAAGGGTGAAGGAGTCATGAAGCAACTAAAGAAGGAGATTGAGGAGTCAAAGAAGAGAGATGCTGAGCTGAAGGACCTTTCAGACGCCAAGGGCAACGTCCACTTCAGGCAGGTGAGAGCAACAATCTGGGCAAACTGGGGTGTGTGAGACTTGAGAACATTTAGAAGGAAATTTAAAAGATCTGAGTTTTTATATCATGGAAAGAACAGGCTGTTCAACCCAACACAGAATGTCTTTTCATATTTCCCTAATATTGACAAAATGTATGAAAGTCTCTGAGTTTCTGTTTCCATCTGCACTTTTTACACACATTTATACTTACCTATGTGACAAACTAAATTTGCATGAAGTTTATGCTAAACTAACTTTAGTTTGAAAGATGCCACCTGACAAAAGATGCCATAAACTCGCTTTATATTTGCAAACATCTCTGTCAGGTCACCTCCTAATGTCTCTGTGCTCATCAGATTCAAATCCTTCAAACCCCACAGTCCAGTCTCGTCTCTCTTCAATCGTCTTTCTCTTGTGCTGTTAGGTCATTTCTCTAATATGGAGACCAACACTGCACACAATATGCCTGATGATGACACACAAGTGTGTTCTACGGGTTATGGAGATTCTCTTCTTAATTTATACTTTACACATTGCAGGCATTATATAAGTCAGCTTCTCACTAGCCTTCTTTATTCTATCTAATTGAGGATGGTGATGAGCACACAAAGGCTTCCAGTCTTCATCATAAGTTATACTTTCTAGTGCAGACCTTCCATTGTGCAATTATACTGAGGAGCTCTCTTGCTACATGCAGTATATGTGTTAATGTTTAAATTACTTAATTTCATCTTGAAACTCTGAAAAGCCCAATATCTTGCTCTCTGCATCTGCCCACTGAACTCCCAGTCTTCTTATCTACACTCTGATGACTCGGCTCTAATAGAGTCCTGCATGAAGAAGTTATTGAAGGTCATGTTGATGATCTCTTATGTCTCACTGTACTGAAATACTCTGTCATTAATAACCCATAAATGAATGAGAGGTGATCTCCACATTTCAATCCAAGTTGACTGCCCATCACACGTGTGGCGCTGACACATAACGTATTTTACTGGTTTGTCTTCTGTCTCTCTGTTGAGTCTTCCTAAATGTGAACCCATCTCCACCTGGGACACATATAAAAAATGGGATGGAATAAAACAGGCGTTTTGAGCGTACTGCAATAGTGAGGATCATGATCAGTTGTGATGATTTCTGGGAGGCTGTCATGGTGATAGATGACAACCTACAGTTAAATGAGGAAAAAAAAGAAAAGGAAAGACAGAAGGAGCAAAACAAACCACACAGTTTATGGTGGATGAATGAGGCGCGGACTATCTAAGTCCAGAGAGAAGACGGTCTCACTCAGGTATTGAGTCCTCTTTCATTTTAGAGGTGACCATCTCAAACAATTTGCTAGTATGGCTGTTCCTGAGATGATGTGGTACAACAAGAAAGGAACGGGACAGTTTGGAGGATCGAGATTGGGTGAGCTGTATGTAATATTTTTACTCAGGGATAGCACAGATGAAGCCTGGGAAAAAGACCACCAGTTCACATCAGAAGTGACAAATCTTTGTGGACATTGTGTGTTGTCTACTGTGTGACATTTCACCGTACGTGTTATTTGTATACTGTATGTGTTGGGGTGTTAGATTATGGATCCAATTGTTGTAATTTGCTTTTCTGATTTGTATATAATTTTTATTACAGTTTGTTCTCCACTCTGTCTGTTTCGCTAGGTCTTTACATTTACATTAATTAATTTGTCGTATTTAATCTGTCAGTATCACAGGAAAAGGTCTGAGGTTGACTTGCAATACATCACCTAAAGCGTGGTGAATTATAGCAACATCATCCAGGTCAGGGTGAAGCGTTATACACTGATCCATTAAAGATCTTCTAATAATGTTTCTCTTTGTTGGCCCTCTCTGTAATCTCATCCTCTCTTCTCTCTTGATACAGACTTTCTCGTCTCTCTGTGTCCTTCCTCCTGATGAAGACTCTCTCAGTTTCACTGTCACTGCAGATTTCTGTTCTGAAGACCTAAGAAATGAGCTGTCATGTCTGAACGAGTCTGGAGAAGATCAGCCAGTGGGACATCATGACATGGACTCCATCAGGTGCAGCGTCTGGTCATGTTGTTGTGAAAGGTCACTCAATGTCCTGTCATTGCTCCTTTGTAGAAGGACCAGACTGATGATGACTGGACATTACGTAGTGAGACGCTTGAAGAGGACCTGCTCTTTAACATTTATTAATCACCCTTTGATCTGAAAGATGTTTTATTACATACAAGTAGAGTAAAGTGATAGGTTTGTGTGTCTGTAGGCTGCCTGCTGTTTCTGCACTGTTGTTACTCCATCAGGTTTTGTGTTTGAGCTGCTTGACATTTTGTGTTTTATTTTTATTGCTCTGCATTTGTAATACGTGTTTAAGAATTTAACTAACATTACATAATGCTGTCTTCACCGTTTACATTTTGCTCTTTTCTTTTTATTTTCAGGTTGTGAAGCTCCAATTTTCACCAGATAGCCTCCTAAACCTCGGAACACAGACACGTTTCTCCAATGTGAGTTTGTCCTTTAAATTCATCAGAATATTCTTTGAGTATCTCAGGTCAGGCTTATGAAATAAAAGAGTAACCAGCAGAAAAGGAGCCTCCTGCACAGGCGCAACGTCTCCTTCACTCAGCCGCTCTATCTGGGGTTTATCTTGGTCCTGACTCCAGTATGACAATCTGAGTCCATGTGACCACTGACCAGTACCCTCCACCGGTCACTTGATGTCCCCACAAGCGCAGGTCCTCTTTATGTTTGTAGTTTGAGGTTAAAATGAATTTTACAGAATGGACGGGTGGACATCACCTCTGTGACTGAATTTAGGGATAAGAGTGCAGGGCGAGTGTGGCTAACAGGGTCTCCATTATTATTGGGTTTGAGTAGCCAATCAGGTGTGTGTGTGTGTCATAGTGAGGGGTGGGGACACCTCAGACCTGCAAATACCAGTCTGACCAGCAGGGGTCACTGTTAAAGCACAGCCTTATGTCCTTTAGGATGTCACCCCAATACCTGCTGTGGAACTGTCACTGAATGTCACCTGTTAGATAGGACAGGCATGTGGTTCTGCTGGAGCAGCACTACTGAAAGGCACTATATAGACTAAGTATCAAGAGCTCTTGAATAGTAGGAGCACAAAGTGACAGGTGTGACTAGAGTGTTTTCCTTTAACCAGACATTTGTGACCCTCCATTGATCACTCAAGGGGTCCATCACTTCTGAATGAATTCACTGTGAATGTCTGAAGATGAGGACTCACCGGTCAGTCAGATGTCAGCCATACTGACAGAGTTTGGTATTTTACTGAGTCACCTGTTGTCACCGTAGACATTAAACTGCACCTCCTCTTTCTTGTTCCCAGATTTGTCACTACTGCTATCTTAGAAGCTCCAACATCCTCAAAGAATGAATTTTTGGTCAGCTGACACACACTTGACATGAGTGTAAATGTGTGTGGCTTGGCAGTAGAGTGGCACCCCATCCAGGATTGGGCCCTGCCTGTCTTCAAACCTGAAGTGAAAAAGCAGATAGGAAAGACAATGGATGGACAGAAGAGGTCACTGATTGGTTAGCAGACTATCCACTGCCTTTTGTGGCCACTCTGAATTATATAAATCAATTTAAAGAAAAAACAAATCTAAAACATCAAAGCAGAAAGCATTCAATGAAATCTTGAGCTCTGAAACATGAAAACAGAGAATGAGAAACAATGAGAGAGTCGGAGCAATGGAGACTTCAACAGGAGGACTGAGGGGTGGGAGTGAAGTGCAGCACAATGGGAAGGCACAGCAGTGAAAGAGAGAAAATAAAAGAAATAAGAATAAAGAAAAAGGAAAAAAATGAAACACCTGAAACAAAGCACTTCAAATATTATATCTGAATATGTATCAATATGTAACGGGTGACACAGTCACAGCTGATTCAAAATAGGAATCTAATACTTTTTTACAGTTTTTACAATAAACTCCCAATGGTATTTGGTTATAAAACAATAAAGATGACAGATATTTGTCAGAGTTGTTTATTTGTTAACTTCTGCCTTGTAAACACCTCCAGTCGTATCTCATGCTTTGTATGTTCTGAAGATGCCCCACTTCTTAGTGATAATCCATTTTTTAATAGCATTGGAAAAGTCAAAATCCATCCATCCATCCATTATCCAACCTGCTAAAAAGTCAAAGTATGCTCTTTTATTCTCAAGAAAATGGGGGTGTGTAACAAATAAGATATTTATTTTGATTGAGTAATCGTTCATTAAGTACAGCAGTGACATCAATCATTTACACACCGACTGTTGCTCTGCATTCCCAATCTGTGTTCTCGCTGACTTGTTTGCATGTGCCCGTATGTGTCTGGGGTATCTGGTGTGCCCACATGTGCCCCCTTGAGTTTGACCAATCCCCCTTCACATCCGCCCCACCAAGATGTTCAGTAATTAATAAAGATGGACATTAAATGGAGAATTTGGTCCCTGAGGACACCACATGAAGTTGAAGTGAATTTAGGCCTAAAGTCAGCTGTGATTTTTCATTTTTGTTTCATTTCCGTCTTAAATGTGTTTACTTTGATTTTTTTAATTGTTCTTTTGTAAAGGGTGTTGAGTTTACTGTTGTATGTATTGTGTGTTGATGATTTTTATCTTTCTTAATCTTATGTTTATGTATTTAGTTAGTTTTGTTGTACCTCATTTTTTTTTAATGTGTCTTCCTTGTTGTCCTTCATATGAAGCCCAGGGGGGCGGAGCTCCAGCAGCAGTGTCAAGTGGCCCCGCCCAATCCGGGATGAGGATGGAACCGCCAGGCAAGAAGAAAAGAGGAAGGCCAAAGAGGAGGTTTATGGGTGTGGTGAGGGAGGACTTGAAGGCAGTCGGGGTGACAGAAAATGACGTAAAAGAGAAGGATCAATGGAGACGGGCAATCCACCGTGGTGACTCCTAAATGGAACCAGGCAAAAGACAAAGGAGAGTATAAATGAAGATCAGAGGAACTGGACAAGAGTTAACATTTCATTCTATAAACAAGAGGGCAAGCAAAAGTAAAGAAACTCAGATTTCAATCATAAAAATGAGCAAACAAGTTGCAACATGTGGGCTGCTTAATGGCTTGGATGGCAAGTGGCTTGGTTATTTTCTAGAGAGGGGCAGATCCAGTTGTCATTGTCAACATCAGAGTAAGTGACAAATGGTAGAACAAGTAGGCAATTGTTTCAGAAAAGTGTAAAAAGTGAGAAGCTAAGATTAGGAGCAGAGGAGATTAGGGGGTCTGATCAGAAGTGCTGTCTGTGTCACAAGCCCCTCCTGGGAAGACTGGAGAGGTCAGAAAGTTTGACGTGAGGCTCAGATTTGTTTTAGGATGGAGGGGCACAGGGATACTGGAAATCAGGGAGATTTCTATATCAGATGGCAGGCAGCTGGATACATTGGCACACAGGGCACTGATGTTTTGGGAGGTCAGGCTTGGACTTTTCACAAGGCGTTTAAGCCATCCAGGTTTAGACATTAATAAAGGGAAAGAGTCAGTGATATTAATAAGACTAAGAGATAAGATGGGGTGCATATTAATATGACAGTTGTAGAAGGAAAATTTTTTTATACTAGCATAAAAATAGCAAATTAACATAAAGAGCCATACAAAGTAATTAAAAGCTTCTAAAACATTAGATTAAGCATAAATTAGAATGTTAAGCAAATAAGATAGGTCAAGCAAATAGTTAAGTAAAAAAATCAGCTATACTGCTTACAGCAGAAATTACTAGTGTGAGAACGTACAAGAAAAAGAACAAAAAAATGACGTACAGAAACCAGCTAGAACAGGATAAGAAATTGAGAACACCTGTGTTCAAGGCTAGGAAGCTAAGGAAACGATACCACAGAGAAGATGGCTCTTGAAGGCACGTACCGAAACCAGCTGGATTGGGGAATCAGCAGAAAGGAAACAAAAGGCGTTTGCTGTAAGCAAGGTCACACTGGTGTAATGCATGAAGAGAAACACTAGTATATTTAGGCATTAGCAATAAATATAGAAGAGTATATTACAACTTAACTTTAGCATAGAAATAAAGGCAAATCAAGCATGCCAAGCAATGATTAAATGAAAGCATATACCATATTTCTTTTTAATTAAAGCTTAGCTTTAGGCCACCATTATAGCATAGCATTAAAGGCTAGGGAAGGAAGTGACACCATGAAAGACCAAATATGGACTAAAGAACATCTGCCCAGTTGAAGAACCAATCAAGAATAAGCAAAACAGAAACTAGAGTAAACAATAGACAGTATAGCCAGGTGCAGAATGAGCTAATCGAACGAGGTCAAAATGATAAGAAATTGTTATAAAAACTTCGATTGCTGTAATGTTCAGGGCTCGATCTCATTCGGCCGAATTGGGTTGAGTCCGTGTTGTTGATTTATTGCAATAAAGCTCTAAAACTCTGTCTGTCTACCCCGTGTCCTAATAGCCTTTATTTTCAGGTAAAAAACCTTCTGGTAACAAATTTTCGCCACGACACAGTAAACAAAGTTAAAAAAATATATATACTTTACAAAGAAATACATAATAAGAATAATTATAGAATAATAATCAAAGAATAATAATAATGTATCAAATAAAATCAATACAGTGATTAATGATACAAATCATGTAAAGAAAACATATAAATATAATACAAACAGAGAATAACACAAACATCAGAACAGTACATATATATATATATATATATATATATATATATATATATATATATATATATATCAAATAGCAAAACAGCATCAGTACAGTGATGAATGAGCCCATGAGCTGGAGAGACATACAAAATATTAAACTGTTTAAAGGAGTGAGCATCTGGGAGTATAATCAGACATAAAGCTGAAATAACACTGCAGAAGACAAAAATAAGTCTTAAAGTAATAAGTAACGCGACCCTGAGCTGATAAAGAGTGATGAAGATGTGACAAATGATGACCTGCACATACTGGGTGAGTCAAACTGGGCAGATGGGTCCACTCGATTCACGACTTTATCAGTGATTAAGAGATGTTTCTATTAAATCAACTGACATCAAATATCAAACGCTTCAAAAGTTCGACCAACGCGTCTCAAGGACAATAAAACTTTCTTTAGGGCAATGAGCCCAATCTTCTAAGAAAATGATGTAGAATAAAATAAAAATAAGAGGTGGCGTGAACTAAATACCTGTTCATAAACAGCCAGAACAACGTGGAATGTGGAAAATGGAAAAGGGAAACAAGAACAACAAAAAAAGAGACAGAAAAGCAAATTAAAGAGAATAAGTTAATGAATGATGAGAAATGAACAGGGACTGGAAGGCTCACAGCAGGACAGGAGGAAAACCTGACAATAAAATCAAACTACAGAACTGGAAAAACAAAGACATAAGACTAATAAATTAAAAGCTTACAATCATAATAGTAAACAACAAAAGAGAGGAAAGCTATTATGATAGTGAGAATAAACAACAGTAACATGAGCATGTACTTGTAGGTGAGTTTATAAAAGTCCAGGCTTACAAGTTTCACAAAGTGGAACAGGCCGTGATAATAATAAAAGTGGAAAAGGTAACTTTGAAATATCTGACCTATGGCGAATAAATCAAAATAAAATTGGTAATATGTTTTAAACAGAAGATCTAAACATACGGGGTAATGAAAAAGGAAACAAATGAATGGCACGATATATGGAGGAACACAGAAATAAGTTGTGACTGTAGGAAATGAAACCTGGCTAAGGCCAAGGGATGAGGATGAGGAGAATAGAAATGGACACTCAACATTTAGAAATGACAGGAAAAAATCCAAAAGTTGTGGTGTACAATTTCATTAAGCAATGATTTAAATAACCGACTACTTCAAATCTGAACCTGCAGTGAGAGTAAAGGGATTTGACTAGAGAGGATCCAGGCCTGACTGTAGGAGTGGGTTAGAGACCACCAAATACAGAGACGAGTGTCAAACAGGCATATGCAGCTTTAAATATCTAAGGCCACACTTACTGTACGTATCTGAACTTATCTGCACATACACATGAGAGTGCACAATGAAGATCTCAAGATGTCAGTATACTAAAGAGTCCAAGGATTAACAAGACAGCAGAGGGAGGTCGAGCTTTTAGCTGCAGGCCCTAAAGCAGTGGACTGATCTGCCTGCTTATATAAGAGATGCCCCTTTGGTCTCTGGCTGAAGACTCGCCACTTTAGTCTGGCATACTTGGATAAGGCCAACTGTCAGCTGTGCTTATTACATCTCTGTTTGTTAGTCATTTGTAGAAAAACATTAATAATATAATCATTATGAACTCTTACTAAACCTCCCTAACCCTAACCCTAATTTCTGCTCTGTTTCTCTACTTGTTTTGGTATTCTGCTGTCCCACGTCTCTACTGCCAAGATCTTTAGCAGCCCATGAATAAGACACCGGAGATATTGAGAGCCTTGGGATTCAAGAGTTAAAGGATGGATTAGCCTGATTAGCCACACATGTTTACTGTAGAAGGACCAGGAGGTGGTGGATGGCCTTCGACCCCCCAGAGGTTTATTTCCTCCAGGGATGTTGATGACTGTAGTTTTTGTTTTCCTCTCCTCCTACTGCTCAAAAGAATTAAACGAACAATTTTTTTTTTTACATTTTATTGAATTTATTAAAATCAAACATTCCATACGAGCAAATCAAATTTTTAAAGGAACACTTTGTCATCAGAGTATAGCATCAAGTCAATGAAACTTCTGAGCTATTGATCTGGTCAGTTAAGTAGCAGAGGGGCTTGTTCATCAGTTTCATCTGCTTTGGTGTTAATGAAATTACGAAGAGCCTATGAAAAAACTTGTAATACCGGTCCACCTTAATTCCGTTCGCACCTCTCCATCAGTGTCTTTTGTGTTGTAAATATGTCGATCAACAGAAACAGCAAGCAAACTGCTATTCCATCACCCACCGACTCAGAAATTGCAGAACGTTCTCTCAGCTGAAGTCTGTTTACCTAAATGTGAGGTGCCTAGAGTTTTAGACGGTAAATAATATATCATTTTCTGGAATACATGCATTTCATGTGTGTTCCATGTCTACAACAATCTAGGCAGTGTAACAGAATGTCACAAGAAAATGTCCTTTTCTCCTCTCACAAGTCTCTTGCCGCCTCTACTCCTCCACTCGCAAGCTCCATTCTCTTCCACCTGACTCCGGCTCGACTAATGGAGTGAGGCGGCCCCTTTTATAACACCCCGCATGTGCTCCAGGTGCTTCGCGATGATCTTCCAGCGGCAATTCCTAGTGTGGCGGAAGTGCCGCATGAGCACCTGGAAGAACTCTACAACATGAAAGACCACAGCTCTGTTGCATTCCAATGCTCAACCTCTGACAGTCCTCTTGACTTGCTATTAAATTCAACAGGGGTGTGGAGTAGGAGATTATGCAGATGCTCAGATATTATGCCCAAAGTCTGAGAGGAAAGCCTATTTGCTGATCTTTTCCCTTTTAACCACAAGCACAACAATCTTCTGGTAACTCTAATACAGCAAAGGTGCTTGTAGTCAATGTGGTACATGGACACAATTTTAACACAACCTGCCAATGGTCTTAGTTTTTGATCCAAATGATGCTCCTTATCATCCATCATTACAAAATCTGAGTCTGTCCTGAGTTTCACATTATTAAGGGGATATGTCATCTTTCCTTTCCACTCACCTTCCTGGTGACATTTATCACACCCAGAATAACCATTGTGAACCTTCACATGTTTTGCAAAAGCATGAGCTGGAGCATCACGCTGGTCAGTATATGGGTCAAATCTTGAAGAAAAGCGTCAAGGATTTCAAAGACACAGAATACAGCAATTACAAATGGGGATGTTGAGTAATCACAATCTTTATGTAATTGAAGGTGAAAGACTCATAAAATGGCAAGAAGTGCTGTCAGTGCAGCAAGGGAGATAGAAACAGCTGAAGCTCAGTAACTTAGACTTCTTCTCAGAGTGTCTTCTGTAGGATCATAAGACACAAAATCAGAATCTGTACAATAACCTAAGCAACTCTCATACTGTTTTGAACACTACAGTCAACTTGTGAAACTATTGGTGCATTGTCTAGCAATCTCCCATTGTTTGAAGAGTCACTGGTTACTGATTGACAAGTACTACTAGTATACAAACATCATCCTAAATGTATTTTGTAGTGAGTCCCGTCGTTGTTCTGTTTACATGGTCTGTGTGTCTATATAAATATACTCCCAATGATAACACTGTGGAAATGTGATCCCTCATGATAATTTGTCCTGTCAATCCCATCACGTGCATCCGGGTCATTCACTATTTAAACAGGAGGACAAAAAATATTCCAATTCCAATTCATTACAGCGCCAGGAGAAAGCAACGATTCAGATCATTTACACTTTTTTCTACTTGCCACTTTTAATGCCTGACAACTTCACCCTTACGGGATTCTGTTCTACAGTGAGTCAGTTTCTTGTTGTTTGGGGAGAGGAGGAAATCATCATTTTAATCTGTATATAATTGCCGTAGGATACTTTTTCCAGCTGGACCAGATTCACAAAGTTTATTTATTTTCCATTTAATCTTCTGGACTTTTATGTATTTTGTGTTTTCTGTGTATCTCATTGATTTAATAATAATAATAATTCTTTGCATTTATATAGCACTTTTCTCGCTACTCAAAGCGCTCAGCAATTCCAGGTTAAGGGCCTTGCTCAAGGGCCCAACAGAGCAGAGTCCCTTTAGGCATTTATGAGATTCGAACTGGCAACTTTCCGATTGCCAGTGCAGATTCCTAGCCTCAGCGCCACCATTCATGTTCAGTGTGCGGTCAAGGGAGGGTTTGCATTGTATATTAAGCTTTTGCTGTACCTTTTTATTATTACGTTTCGACAGTCACTTTTGGGGTTGAGTGTTATGTCAGGGCAGGTTGTGGTGTGAAATATATATTGTTTGGATTTTATTTAATTTCTTTTTTTATTAATATATACTAACTTTATTATTTTACATATTTTTTGTCTTTTGACTTATCTTTGATCATCGATTGGGGAAGTTTATTTGGAAGAAGTACGGCTTGTCAGGTCTAGCATCCTCAGCTTGCCAGGCCACGAGTCTTGGTGGTGTAGCTGCCGGTTAGGGAGAGTGAGTCGGCCGTTACAGATGTATTAGATTCATTTGAACGCCTACTCTCTTTTGTGTTTCTAATTGATTTTTCAAGTTCCTCTAGTATTGTTCTGTCTCTTTCACTTTTTTGATAACCCAACGTCTTTTAGACCAATATGAAGACATCTCAAAGACAACAGGGAAACCTTACAGCAGAAGTGTTGCAGTCTTAATATTGTGCATTGGCTACATCTCTCACCGCATCCACCAATGCATTTTGGGATTACAGAACTGCATCAGTCAGTACACGGCCAGATGATCGCCCAGTGGTTTCCAAGGCAGGGGTGTGTGAGCAGCCAGCGTCCGAAGATGTGGTCGGCACAGAAGCAGCACCATCATCACCCAGGGCCACGTCCTCAGCATAGAGGTCAGTTTTTGTACTATTGCTTGTAAATAAACAGTAATTAATACAGCTTTTGCTGCCTGATTGTTTGTCTTTACACATGCAAATTATTTACACGAGTATGGATAATGGTAATCAAAAAAGAAATAAAAACTCACTGGCACCTGCGGAGATGTCAGAGTCTCCCTCCCCCGTTTTTAAAATGCCGGCAATTAGTGTGTCGCCAATAATTGCAGCAACTCGCTGCTCAAACGGCGTGAGCTCTGGGAGTTCACTACCTCCTTCAGTGGAGCTAACATGCAGACTTTTCACGGCAACTTTGATGTCTGACCACTTCTTTTTTACTTTGGTCACAGTACGATTTTCTGCTCCAGCACTCTTGACTGCGCCCACCACGCTATGCCACTCCATCAGTTTCCTTTTGTTGCTAGTGCCACTTCCTAAGCTACCAAATAAAACATTTTCCCTTGCCTCTACTTCAGCTAGCAGGACCTCCATTTCGCGTTCGCTGAAGTTTTTTGGTTTTTCCTGTGCTTTCGCTATTGTCTTTCTGAAGCGCTGAAGGTAAGGGGCTATGTTAATTTGCATATTCAAAGCGGCGTAATACTGGGAGGAGTTGGGGTGGGGCAGCAGGCCCGTGCATGCGCGTTAATTTTCATGCTGACTGGGATTTATGGAGCAGAAGAACGTGGAAGTTTGCGTTCGCACAGATTTATGCATCTGGATTTTTTTGTGCGTAAGCACATTTCCACTTTTGTGCTTACGTCATGTTATAGTGCGAATTCTACGCACGGCGTTATACATGAGGCCCCAAGTGACTGTAACTCCTTCCAAAAGGTCCGACTTGCCTACCTTTCATTGTGTTGTTGTCTTTTTGTGATTTCATTTGAAATTCCTACAGCTTCTGTCCAATCAGATGAGCTCTTTACTATCAATGACACTCACGCAGTGCACATTTCAGTCTCGTCAGCGCTGCTCCTGATTGGCTCTTGTTAATTGTCTGTGTTGTGCTCCGCCCCCAAAGACTGAATATCCTGAACATCCTGACAGATTTGACTACTGACCTCATGTTCTTTGCAGAGAGGCTCTGACTGGGACTCGCTGTTACTGGGAGATGGAGAGCAATGGAGATGATCTGGAGATTGGAGTCGTAGATAAAGGACTGAGCAGGAAAGGAGATAATTGTCATGTCATCTTCTAACCTGCTAAATCCAGAGCAGGGTCACAGTGGGGGTTCTGGAGTCTATCCAAGCATTGGGTACAAGGCTGGAATGAACCCAGGACACAAATAAAGACACGCTTGGGCTACTTTAGCATCACCCTTTCAGCTGTGCAATGGGCAGTGGAGCAAAACATTGTCGGTGTTGTGGCAGCAGAGACCCTCTTTATAAAAGGAGACCCCACCAGATGTCACTGGCCACATGAAGAAGAGCTGCTCAGTCTCAAGGACACAAACCACTGCAATGTGCAGAGAAAACTTCACGCAAAGACTGCGGAGTCCCCAGCATACAAGAACTCTTCCACCAATGTACAAAAGTAAGTTGATTATTAAACCACCAGAGTGTTTCAATTGTAGCATAAGGTATAAAAATAAAACACACTTCATTGTACTGATTATCTCCTCCAGTATATTTCTGATGACCCCATTGCACATGAAGCAGAACCAGCTGTACAAAAGGATAAACGCGGCTAACAGGCCATCATTTTAAACAAGGTGTCCCCTTCAGTGCGCAGTGCGTATGTGAGGTGCAGTCAGCATATGCCGCACGTCATTTCCTACCTGGAAGCTCATAGTATCCATTTGTAAGTTTGTGATATTTAGCATCATCACTGAAGAATATGGAAGCTTGCAAAATGTTTGTCTTCATTATCTGAGCAAAAATCTCCACATAGAATGACGAGAGCCCAGCGCTACCTTTCATGCTGCATGTGACAACTAAGAATTGGCCTCTAAAAACAAACTCCTTCATCGTTATATCGATGGCACACGTGACGTAAACGTCTAAGCACACATTTCATCTGAGCAACTGACAACAGAGAAGTCGTTCTGCTCATCACCTGAACACTCCTGTTGGTTTTTATCTTCTTCAGCGCTCATGAGGTGTACTGTAGCTTGTTCATCGGTGATCTGCCTTGCTATTTGGTGACATAACTGGTGGTCTGAGTTCTTAAAATGTCCTTCAATGTGCTGCTTCTCTGCATATCACACTTGCCTAAAGTCAACGTGACTCAAAGGCCTTTTGTCTGCTAATGCATTTTATTTTATTAAACTATAAGCTGTTCTCTCCACTCAAGTCTCAAATTCTACTTTATAATGATAACGACAGACAGCACTGACACCCGATATTCAGAGATGATTTTGATTACCTACTTGTCACACATTCTCTCTCATGAGCTCATGTTTATTGCATGTTGTAGTATTTTAAAGTGACAGGTTGTGTCAGCGCTTTACAATGTCAGTGTAGTCGATGGAGATGAGTGTGCAGCCACATTTGATGTTAGAAGAGATGAAGCAGAACTTCCTATTATGAGCCCAGCAGAACTGTTTGGTCATCTGTAGTTATTAATGACAGGAGAAGGTGCAGATGAGGCCGTGTGCTCTTTTGGACCCTGCAGGTTTATTTTCTGCAGTATTCATGGCAGATGAAGTTCTTATTCTCATCTCCTCTTTGACCATCTGGCCATAGTAAGCCGTATTCCTGTCATTTGAGATGTTTGTTCTTTTATCGTGTTAAACATTTTCAGTAACACCCTTTGTATGAAAATGTACTATTGACATAAATGTTGTTTTGTGTAGAGCGTCCTGTTCTTGTCAAGACTGTTGTAATGTCGTAATCTCCAGGACTATGTTATGTACTCATCAACAGGACAACTTGTACAATGGTTTGTTTCATCAGAGACCAGGAAACATTGACTTGTGAAAACTGATCACACCGTGTGGTTTGAGTGCTTTAAATATTTTTGAGTTCTTTCTGAAATACTCCAGTTGTTCACATTGTGTGTTCATGTGGGTGCAGCTGAGATAATAAACATGTTTTCTTGTGACAAGTTTGACAAAATGAAAACCTAAAACCCTAAAAGAGTGCATATGAGTGAGGAGTTTGGCGTAGGATATCTCTAAATTAATAATATAATTAAACATCATTTGATTTGATCTCCAGTATTAGCAGGATTTATAATCTCCGACTTTGCTAAATGAGATTTTCACATTAAGGACATAACAGTAAAAATAAACAAGTGCTTCAAAAAAATAAAATTAAAAATGCTCAAAAATGACTTTGAACAAACAAATAATGTAAATCAATACACCCATTAGATGTTCAACATTTCTGAAGAGTGTCCTTCAGCTCTCACGTATCAGTAAAGATGCTACAAGAGAATCGATCTACAAATGGAGATAAATTGAAGACAAGGCATTGATAACGTGGGAATCCTGCCGACTACTCCAATCCTCTCATTGAATCGGTTCATTCTTGACGTCATTCGTGAGAACAATCAGTGGTATCTGATAGTCTAAGAGTAATGAGTATGACAGATAAAACAGATCATCAAAGAGAGGAACTCAGAAATATGGACAAACAGCCAATCAGCTGAATGCATGTGATTAATTTTATTTCCAATAATGTAAATTCTTTCAATTCTTCTTTCATGGAAATGTCTGTTCTTGGATTGATCCTTTTGGGCTAAAAGAGAAGAGGGAGAAACTCATCAAATCGACAGAAAGGTGACCTTTAATCAAATCTGCTGGGAGTTCAACTTTTATAGGAGAACCTCTCCATGATATCTTGGTAGACCGTATGGCACCTTTTAAGACACTGGTCCCAATTAACTGGAGTCGCCTTTGACCACAGTACATTTAAACACAACTTTGATATATTCTGTAGCGTCAGTTAGCAAACAAGTAAACTATGAACATCAGCACACCATGTCTCCTATCGCACCATACCTGTCTTTATGTCTTTATGCCCACTAAACAAGTGAATTATTATCATTTGGGATTTGCATCAGCAACCCACACATTCTTACCAACTTTTTTCAGCCCTTCAGGTCTCTGGGAGAAAGTGATATTGCAACTATTGCTCCAGCTCCCTCCTGGATATCCTCCTCCATATCCAAAAGCTCTACAATAAAAACAGAAAACACATCATGAGTTGAACTCCCATCCAATTCTTTGCTTATTACTTCTTGTTGGAGGAAAACTGGCTTAGTAAAAATTCAATTTAGTTTACAACACACACACACACACACGCTCACTGGCAGATCTCAGCTTATTTGTTGTTACTTTGACTTCAAATGTCTCCACATAGAGAAGTTACACTGTTAGTTTAGAATGCTCCACACTATGCAGGCCATAACTTTATCTCAACACAAACTAAAAACTTGAAACCATCATAGAGTTCTGCCTCCTAATGCTAAGAGCACCTTTGTATGTAAACGTCATTTAAACAGTCAGAGACAGAACTGTGGAAGTGGAAAATGAAAGGACCAGGAGATGAAGAACCAAATCAAATCTATTAACTGCACAGAGAAAGTAGTCAACAAATCCAAAACTAGATGTCAGAAAAGAAACATGTAGAATATACAGGAGAAAGCTCTAAAGACCTCATTCAATAAACATTCTTCTAAATATCTAGAAACTTAGATGATACTGAAATCTGTTAGCTTGAGTGCATGAAGGGGAGAGGAGGAGTGGCAGGAGGCCACATGGCAGGGAGGAAGAGAGGCCTGAGTGGGTGTGGAAGGAGAAGAAAGAAGAATTCTACTGGAGATGAAGAGGACCAGTCACCCCATGAGTCCAGAGATGAACTGCATGGCGTGTCAGCAGACCTCAGGTGGTTCTCGTCATTGGTAGAGTTTAAAGGTGTGTGGTGAGATTCTTTCTTGCATATTCTAATCAACATGCTATGCCCCCCAGCACCATAGTTAGTGAGTAGAACACCCAGCCTTTGAAATTTCTCTTTGCCTGATCTGAAAAATCTAATATTTATAATTAACTGATAAGCATTTTAAGGAAATTTAGACTACACCTCAAAGTGTGTACTTCTTTTGCAATTTAAGGAATTACAAAAAATTAATTCTCAATAATCTTTATATTTGCTTTAACTGCGCATGCTGACTCACCGTTGTGTTTGTTAATTTTGTGTCCCATTAATCATCCTTCATTTGCTCTACAACACCCCTAAAGGCCACCACTGACAAATGACAAGGTCAGGTCCAAATTTGTTTTGAGTTGGGGGGATCAGAAAAAAAAACTAAACGTTTTGATCTGACTAAGAATGTGGAGATATTCATGGAATGTGGAATACTAACAGGAGTTCTGCCAATGTTTAGTTTTTCAAAGTTGTGGAGAAGATATACAACCGAAGAGATCAATCCACAGCTACAAACAAAGGCTCAAGGGGCAGTGCAGACAAGAGTGGTGAGAGTGGGCAACTGGAGCACAAACCTCTCAGTACAAGAACAGCACTTCACATTATCAGACTGACCATTAGGAATGGAGGAGTAAAGAATTTCAATCTTGTTTATAAAAATATCCCAAAAAACACAACTGAGGACAGTAAACATCAAATATAAATATAATACAAAATTTCTTATTATCCAAGGAAAAAGAGGAAATCCAGGACAGTGTCTGTGATAGGGAGCAACATAATCAAAGCAGGACAAAAGAAATGCACCAAAACTAATTTGGTCCAGATGTAATCATTAATGGACACTCTTTACAAGTTGTGAAAGGGACATTCTGACAATAAGGTGACATCCACATTTTTTCATATGTTTGTAATTGTGACACAATGCAAGACCCTCTCCATATAACAGCAGTAAAGTGATATGGCTGTTAGATTAAAGTCACTATAATTGTAATCTGTATAAAAAGTCTTAAAATAAACAAATGTTTCTTTTAAAGTAATAGAAAAAGTTTGATGAGAACTGGCCATTCAGCCCTAACAACCTCAGCTATCCTATCCACCTCATTCCTCCAAAAGAACATCAACTCCAGCATTGTGTACCACACTACTTGGTCGCTTATTCCAAGTGTCTCTGGTTCTCTGTGTAAAGAAAAGCTTCCTAATATTTGTGCAAAATTTACCCTTAATGAGTGTCCACTGCGGTGGGCTAGCGCAATGCCCAGGTTTATTTCCTGCCTTGCGCCCTGTGATGGCTGGGATTGGCTCCAGCAAACACCCGTGACCCTGTAGTTAGGATATAGTGGGTTGGATAATGGATGGATGGAGGAGTGTCCAACTATGTCCCAGTGTTCTTGTTAAACTCAATTTAAAGTCACAGCCTAAATTCATTGGACTCACTCCATTCATCATTTTAATTTTATTATCTCCTTAATCTCCTTTTGCTTAAATTGAAAAGACTCTTTAATCTTTCCTCCTAACTCCTCTCCTGTAGCCCTGGAATCAGCTTAGTCGCTCTTCTCTGGATTTTCTCCAGTGCTGCCATGTCCGTTTTTGTTATCTGTTGTACTCCATACTCTGTTAGCCTTCTACATGACTTCTGAACACTGTCTATCAGTTGATAGTTTCGAGTCCTCTACGACTCCTAAGTCCTTCTCATAAGATGTGCTTTAAACTTTCAGACATCCCATTTTGTTTTCAAACCTAATGTTTAATTCCAATGTGTAATACTTTAAATTTACTGCCATTAAATTTCATCTGCCACAAATCTGCCCAAGCCTGTATTTCGTCCAAGTCCCTCAGCGAGCAATCCACCTAGCTTGGTATCATCTGAAGATTTCACCAGCTTGTTGTTTATGTTCCTATCCAGACAGTAATAATAATAATAATAATAATAATAATAATAATAATAATACACTGTATTTATCATTTATATATGTATTACAAATAGCAGCGACCCTAACACTGACCCCTGAGGAGCACCACCACTCTTAACATCACCCAGTTCTAATGTGGTTCTTTGCACCACAACCCTTTGCTTCCTGTGTTTGACCCAACTTTTTACCCACCAGGAGACGACACCCTGAACTCTCACAATTTTTGGTTTGATGCCCAAGATCTCATGTAGTACCTTATTACTACATCCCTTATCCCTTTTTATTCCCCCACACAACTGATGGATCACAGATGGCACTGACTTTAACTTTTCCACAGCAGATCTCACTTCTACTTACCCCTTAGCTTTTGGGTGCACACTTCCCCAAGTAGATAACTTGATTGCTGACTTGGTTGGCAACTGAGATTGCTAAAAAAAATGAAGATATAAAGTAAAGAGCAACTGTGGTAATCATAAAATGGATTGGAGAAAAAAAATCAGTTTAAAACTTAATAGAACAGGAGCAGCAAGGCGTCTAGCGAGTCTCATGGTGGTGCTGACACAGATGTTTGTCCTGGTCCAGCTCCTTATATCACAGATCAGGGGCCTCATGTATAAACGGTGTGTATGCACAGAAATGTTGCATAATAACTCTTCCACGTTCAAATCACGATGTATAAAACCTACACTTGGCGTAAAGCTACGCACTTTTCCACAGTACATCATACCTTGTCGTACGCAAGTTCTCCGCTCGGTTTTGCAGACTGGCGGCACCCAGCGTCAAAGCAGTGCTACAGTTCCTGTGTGGTTACACCTTATTTTCCTGACGCGGCTTTATAAATACACTGAAACTAACCGCATATTGTTTATTAGTGTAACGCATCTGATTGTAATTAACTTGTAACAATATAATGGTCCAGGGAACAGCCATAGTATTCCAAATACCATAACTGCTTTAGCGTTGTTACTCTCACTGTACCTTCTTCTTCTTTCAGCTGCTCCCGTTAGGAGTTGCCACAGCGTATCATCTTTTTCCATATTACTCTCACTGCAGCACTCAGAGTATTTATATCACTGTATCTGAGTGTGAGTCACAGCAGCAGCTGATCAGAAAGAGAATTATCGGTATACAGCTTCAAGGACACGCTGTCTCAGCCACTGCAAAACGTTTTAAAGCCTTTCCTGTACGGACCTCGCGGTTCAGAAACAGTTTCATCCCAAGAACTTTAAATGCACTCAATCATTGCTCCTTGTAGAACTGTTAGGACTTATAAGTACAATTACCTCACTGTAAACTTGTACTACAGTTATAATATCGCACAACCTGAGCCACTTTATAAAGCGCGTATTTACATATGATGACAATATAATTTTTAAGATGAAATGCAGCAAAATATGTTTATTATATTATACTGGTAAAACTTTAACTTCATTTAAATAATCTATATTCTTCACTGGGACTGGCGTGAAGGATAGAATAATTAAACATGTACTATGAAGATAGTTCAGTGTTCCTTAAACTTTTTAAAATATCAGCGCTCTATGTTTACAGATGGCTTAACGTCTATTACAGAGCTGATTGTGTGGCAATCAGTTACTTGGAGAAAGAAAAGCAAGAACTGCATGGGCGGCCATGCCAATATATATTGAATATAAAACAGAAAGAGGAAATAACGACACAGCTAAAAAAGCAGCGGCAAATTTCGACAAAAGTTAAATGCTTGTGTCATGAGCACGAGGCGGCTATGCAGTGTCCGCAACGGACGTGGCCATCAACCGTGAATAATCTACCTAACTGACATTGGCGGGCGAAGGAGCCACCGATTCTTCCTCTGCCCAGTGCCACCACAAGCCTAGAGCCGCCCCTGAGTACTGCTGCAATAAATAATTTCATTGAAGTGAAACCCATGTTTAATAACGTGCTTTAACTCCTATCATCATAAAAATGATATCACGTATACATCTCAGTATTTTAGTTATTCAGAGAGCTGTAATATCACGAATGTAATGGATTCTGTGTCCAGTTTGAGGAAGAGAGTCGGTTTAAGAAGCAAGTAGTGATTCACACACATAGAGCACATACGAGTAGAAGATCAAATACAAAACAAAGCATTTAACGTGCTACTTTAATTACGATGTGATTTGAGAAACTGGTTAATTAAATGATTTTAAGATGATGTTTATGATGTTCTACTTTAATGACAAAATAAACTACGTGATTAAAGTGGAAATGTCGAGATTGAAGTTGACATTTCGTGCTTTTTCCCCACCGTGTGCCTTTTTTTCTCTGTACCCTAATAAACTTTCATATGACACTCAGACAGTGGGCTACAACTCTTCTTTTCACGGCGACTTTGATATGTGATTTCTTTTTTATTTCCGGCACTGTGCGACAATGTGAATGTGAGCTTTCAAGTTTCTCCAACACGCTATGTCACTCGATCAGCTTCCTTTTGTTGATTATACCACGGTTAATTTGAACAAATAGTTTGGTTTTCCTTTACCTCCACTTGGTATTCACCGAAATTCTTATGTTTTCCCCCGTGCTTTTCCCATTGTCTTTTCACAGAAGGCTGCGCTTAAGGGTGATTTATATTGATTTGCATATTCAAAGAGGCGTAATTCTGGGAGGAGTTGGGGCGTTACATACAGCGCGTGCACGAGCGTTACTTTTCACGCTGATCGGGATTTATGTAGCGGAAGAACATGAAAGTTGGAGTACGCACAGATTCCAGCATCTGGATTTTTCTGTGCGTAAGCACATTTCAGCTTTTGTGCTTACGCCATGTTATAGTGCGAGTTCTACGCACGGCGTTATACATGAGGCCCCAGTTGATTAGTTTAAATGATAGATGTGGGGTCTGCTGTGGGGGAAAGAAATTTCTAATCAGATCTAATTTGTCAGCGAAAAACAAGCAAATTAAATGACTTAGGATGAGCAAAAGAAACAACTGAAAGTTCTTATGTCAGAACATTGTGTAATTATTCTGAACTGCACAAGTACCACGTGTGTTCAGTTACAGTGAATTGGATCTTTTTTGTTTCAAAGTCATATTCGGTTCTTTTAAATTTCTACTTCTGAAGATCTTTCTTCTTATTCTGCTTTTCCAGTTCACAATGGCCATTGCTAGGATTGTAAGATCTTCACAGAGTGAATGAGTCTAACATGTCGTCATCTGAAGAGATTCCAGAAGACAATGAAATAAAACCAGTGGCCTAATGAAGACCCCAGCCATGTTGGACACAACTGTTCTCATCGTTATGGTCTGGCAAACATCACAAGAACAGTTTTAGTCTCAAAATGGTACAAGTGGCTCATGATTTGAACAATGAGGTGACATTTTGGGAGTTTTTTAAATAAAGACAACATTAAAGCTCACAATGCTGTGTTTGTGACATTTTACTACTTTATTGTTGTTTTCAGGTTTTATTTATTTCTCCTCCATTCTTGTTCTTATTGTTACTCTCAGAGATGGATATAGTAGTCCAAACTGGTACTCAACTAAAAGTACAGTTACTTAAAAAAATGATTACTGCAGCAAAGTAAAGAACTCATTCAAAAATATAGTTTAGTAAATGAGAAAAAGCGTCAGGACAAGAAGCTCCCTGAGTCACAGTCGTGTGTGTGTTAGGCTGAAGCAACAGCAATGTTAATATTATAAAGACTCTTTTAAATGTATTAGATACGAGGGACATTCAAAATGTTTCCACATATACTTTTATATTTTGGTCGAATGCAGTGAAGGCGGGAGGAGCAGTAATTGGTCGTGTCTGAGAGTGTCATGTGACTAGTTCTGTCTGCCAAGCCGGCGGCCCTTGCAGTTTAGTATGAGAGCGTGACAATCCTCTCCTTCAGAAGTCCTGTTTGCCTAAGAATTCAATACAAGACATTTGTACGTCAACTGAATGGTAAGGTTTTCACAAACATAAAATGTGATTTTCCCTTTTAAATCCTGACAGTGAAGTCGGTCAGCTTCTCAGGTTTTCTTCAATATTATAAAGGAGACAAACGTAAGATCAGGAAGAAGAGGTGAAGGTTTCATTTCTAATGGGATATGAATTGCCTCCCAGTAAAACACCAAACTCTGTCAGTACTTTGAAGGGATTTAATTGACCAGTGAGTCTTAATTTTCAAACAGTCAGAATGAATTAATTCCGAAGTTGCAGACCCCTTAAGTGAACTCTGGAGATGTCACTTGTGTCACTTATGTGCTTTTCCATAGAGGTACAAACACTTGTGAATGGGTTATGACGCATAGTCTCCATCGTTTCTTTCTGTGATAACATTCCAGGAGGACCCCAGGCATCTCCTACTCAGCAGATTACTTTCAGTGGCACTCGTGAACTTTGCCAGCTTCTCTCTCGATGACACAAAACACCTCACATGACAGAATATTCATACCAAAAATCAGAAATACAATGGCAGCACTCTCCCTGCTCTTTCATCTCCAATTTCAAATGTGTATTGAATCAAAACTAATATAAAAATGAGGACTTCCGTTTGTGGAGCCATCAAGTGACTAGTGCAGGATATGCCCAATGGTGACTGGTCAGATGGCAGATGGTAACACTGGAGTCCCAACAAAGCAAAAATCCTGCATGAAGTGGCTTTGGTGATGAAGATGTTGAACCTGTGCAGGAGGGTCATTGAGTGTGAGACGCTATAAAATGACAGAGAGCCAGCAGGACAGTCCAGATACACGCCTGTTCTGTTTCTGTAGGGGGTGCCGATTACTGTCTCTTTTTGATTATGACACACTGAGTATTGAGAAACTCCAGGACTTGTCATTCAGTCCAAGGCTACACTCTTTGTCCTCTCCTTTTCTGCCCAGTCCTTCATATGTCGCCATCTCATCTCCACTGCACTTCACCTCCCAGATACTGCGAATCCCACTCACAACCCCACTGCACAGAACATTTTCCCACCAGTCAAACCTGAGAAGATGATCAGAATAGCAAACCAGTTTTGTTTCTCCGATGTCACCTTCTTGTTCCCTTCAGACAGACAGAGCTCTGTGTGTGCCTGTTGATGTCCAGTGTGAGTGGACAGAAGTCTTAAAGGAGAGCAAAGAAAACGAGTGAGGAAATCAGTGAGTGTGTAACAGGACTGGGGGCGGAGCACAACACAGACAATTAACAAGAGCCAATCAGGAGCTGTGCTGACGAGACTCAAATGTGTGCTGCCAACAATTGAAAGGTCATCTGATTGGACAGAATCTGTGGAAGCTGAAATTAGAAAAACAGACAACAAAGTGAAAGGAGACAAAAGAGACATTTGGAAGGTCACCGTCAAGGTCAGAGTTGTAATGGACTGTCCACACTAACGGTTGGCTCTATTAAAATGACTCTATTTTTTATCAAAATCCAACTTTTTGTTTAAAATCACAGCACTTTCATAATGTGTTACTAATCTTTCCATTTTCCTCATAAACTCCTGATCCTTGTTCTTTCATTTTATATCCATTGGTGTACCAAATATTTAGGTGCTGCCACACAGATCCTGAACACACAATGTGAGTGCTGATAAAATTATGCAAGAATGGTCTTTTTATTAATTAATATTTATTGTTATTTCATTTATTTCATCATGCCACCATCTTGTCTGAGGTTTTAATAGGATCACCGACATTTTGCTTTATGTCAATGCATGGCCATGCCAAGATGTAGGTGGCTGTGATGCAGAATGCCAATTACTTCAGTTCAGGGTGGCATCATAGCAGTAAAGCTTTTGAAGATGGCAGCCTGCATTCCTTTATGTTCCAGCTATTGGTTAAAATAAAAAACAAAACCACATTGCGTTAGTTTAGGATGGTCTCAGTCTTGGGGGCTTTTGTGACTGTAGTGTCGTACATTAACAATTGTTATAGAAAAATGAAAATAAGAGAGTGAGGCCTCTTACAACAGGCTACACAAGATACACAGATGTAAAATGATCTTCTAATTCTTCTTTTAGTATAAATAACCAGAGGTAGTGCTGTAAGAAGTCGGATCACATTGTGGTCAGTAAAGAGACCTCAATTGTGATCTCTCTTTAGGTCAGAAGGTTTATTTTCATCTTGTTGAATGAATTCTGTTAGATCAGTTGTTTATTTAAACATTTGTTTAATAATTTATTTTTTTTAAGTTAACTTATAGCCTGGAAGCACGGTGGCACAGTGGTAGCGCTGCTGCCTCGCAATAAGGAGTCCCGGGTCCTCCCTGCGTGGAGTTTGCATGTTCTCCCTGTATCTGTGTGGTTTCCTCCCACAGTCCAAAGACATGCAGGTTAGGTGCATTGGCGATCCTAAATTGTCTCATGGGTGTGCTTGGCGTGTGTGCCCTGCAGTGGGCTGGCACCCTACCTGGGGATTTGTTCCTGCCTTGTGCCCTGTGCTGGCTGGGATTGGCTCCAGCAGACCCCCGTGACCCTGTAGTTAGGATATAGCGGGTTGGGAAATGACTGACTGACTTATAGCCTTCGCATTCTACAGCCGAAAAAGAAAATCGCCCGTGGCCAATTTTTAAAAACTGTTCATTAGTTAGGGAATTCATTACTAGGAACTTCCACTTCTTCTTTCAGATTCAGATCACTCTTCTTCTTCTTTTTCCTCTTTTTCCTTTTTGATGTGCTTGGTCAATCTTCTCCATACAGCTCAGCCCTGCACCTTCTCCCCTTCAGATCTTCTGTTACTTTATCCCTCCACCTCTGCTTTAGCCTCCCTCCCTTCCTTTTTCCCTGCACTTCCATATCCATCACTTTTTGCCCGCATATTCATCACATTTCCATGCTACTTCAACCTCCTGTCCTGTCCTTTCTTACATTTCTGTCCCACTTTTGCTCCACCTCTGATTGCCTCATTTCTTGTTTTGTCCTTCTTGTAATTCTACACATCCATCTCAACATTCTCATTTCTGCCACATCAACTTCCTCTCCTGTGCTCCCTTTACTCTCCATGTCTCAGCTCCAGACATTTCTGGTCATAAAACTTTCACCTTTTCCTTACTTCTTTGATCACACAATACTCTTCATACCTTCCTCCAATTGTCCCACCACTCTTCACTATGTGGGTTATCTCTGCATGTAAATCTCCATCTTGAGCTACCACTGATCCTAGATATTTAAACGTATCCACTCTTTTCAGTCGCTCTTCCTACAGAATCCACATCATTAAACTTTATTTTGTTTGTTTTGGTTATTGTTGCTGGTCTTTGTGTTGATCTACCAGCTTTGTCCTCTGATTACTCGATTGTGTTGTCACTACCTCTTCAACTCTTGGCCAATTAAAGTATTGTCCTTTTAAACAGGCCATTTTATTTCCTTGGTTACAATAAAAGCTTTGACCAGTATAAAAATGAACAGAGCAAGCAACTCTAAAAAGACCAACGTGTGCGTTGAACCCAGCAGATTGATTTTACTGCAGTAGTTAAGCAAGAACTGCTAGAATGAAGTGTGACATTCTGCAACATTTGGGGCCATCAGCAGATCTTTACCACAGGCAGATCCTCTCAGCCTCAAACATCACGTCCAGAGAGGATTAATAAGAATTCTAATAACAAAATCATCTTTGAGTAACATCCTAACACCTAGACTAGAATTCAAAGTGCTGCGCGAGAAGGAAAATCTCTCGAATGGCATCAGTCTTACGTGATTCCGATTATTAACTTAGTGGTCTTTCTTTATAAACCAAGTGAAAATGAGTGACTACGAGTCACTTTTTAAAGTTCTGTTAGAGAAGTAAAACAAGTCAATGAATACATAATTACTTTCAAGACATAACCTCTGTATGTAGAAGTGTATTTAGATGTGTCACATCTACATAATTAAAAGATAAAATGACTAACCAAGAATTACGCTAGGCACATATAATATGATAATCGCCCCAATCCTGGACCAGATTCAGCTCTTTCACAAATTGTAAATGGTGTCCTGATTTCATGCAGGTCTTAACTGATTGTCCTCCTGGATTATATTGCAATGCTAAGTATGCAGTGATTAGTTTTGGCCTCCCAGATTTGCTCACAATACATTTAACATGTTCATCCTTTAATGACCTCAGGTCATGTAAGTGTTTTAGATATAATGCATCTTGACCAATGGTCAGTGAGAGATGACCACCAGAATTTGAATAAACACAAGGCCACTAAAGTAACATTTATCTTTGAGAGACATTCTGTGAGCTCCCAGGTTCTGAAAGTGGGGACTCTGAACTACGAGTGTAAAGGAATTCATGTGCAACGTTCTTTGTAGACAAAATCTGGTGTGTGTGCTCCAGTAACTGAAGACAGACGAGAGCAGAGGTCTGTGGCTGTGTGTGGGGTGTCATGTTCGTGTCCTTAGGGGACATCTTCAGGGGTCCCAGACGGCTAAAGATACTGCCCAAACAGAGAGAAAGCACTGCCGCTGATCACATCTCCCTTTTTTCTTACAGTTCTGAAGCTCAATTATCAAAGGACATGTGACCCAGTTCTGCTTCAGCCCTTCCAGGACCACCAACATATAAACACTGAAACGACAGCAGCCGGCATTCATTCTTGAACCACGACCGAGGACGACCGAGCACTCTCATCTAAGCAATACTTTGTTAAAGTCGTTTGCACCCTCGTGTGCTATTTGTCTTTTCACTTCCAGCCAGTTATTAAACAGTTTAAGCATTACAGGAAAAGTAATTTGTAATTTGAGGTTGAGAGGAAATGAAAAACATGTATGGTCAACTAACAATTTAGTTGAATTATGGAGTTCAGTAAAATGAAAATAAAGAAGATGGATTGTTGTAGATCTTTATTTATATTATGATGACTCACTCCCAACATTTGGTAGCTGAGTGTCCAGTGCCATAGGAAGTGAAATGTGCCCACACTTAGGGCTTGGCAGGAGGAGGAATTTTAGCCAAAACTGTTTCAGGAAAAATCTACAAATACCAGTACTGATAACTAACTCCATTAATTTGAAACAATGCTTTTCATAGTGATGGGCAGTTTCTCATAATATGGGATAATATGGTGGCTAATGCTGGACAGTATCAAGCGATGTGAAGAACATTCATGAGAAAAAGGAAAGAAAATCTTAGATTACTTGTATCCCATGATCCACTTTGTTATCTGCTTGTAATGTGTGGAAGAATAATTTTAGGGTAACATAGCATTCATCTTTAAGAAATACCATAAAGAGTTAAAAAATGTCAGAAACGAGACAAAGGTCAAGTAAACAACAAAATATACACTGAAATATAAGAATTGGTTTCGGAAAAATACTGAGATGGTCAATTAAATAAAGAATGTAAAGAAGAAAGGTGGATGTAACGTACAAAATGTACTGAAGGATGACTAAGAGATCAGCAGATGACCTAAAATCAATGAGAATGGACAGTCGTTATATGCACAGACATTTCAAGGGTGGTGGCTCATCTCAAAAGGTATAAGAAGAACCAGAATATAATATAATAGACTTTTATTTTTTATAAATCATTTGGGTGTAAACCAATGAACCAACCTGAGTAAATGTATGCATTGATTGACACTGTATGTAAATTCAGTAGTTTATAACATGAACGTCCATTCTTTGTTTTCTCTGACCAGGCAGTAATGGACTGATTTTGATGAACGCTCCCTCTAAGGTATTTTGCTGAGGATTAATTAAAAGATACAATGAAGAGCTTTTCTCCTGCCTGATTACTGAATTGTCCTGTTAGAAGATGTTTCTTTCTTTAATAAGATGTTACATTTCTATCACACAAGTTCACAAGTAGAATATGAATACCGTATTTATTCGTGTACCACGCGCCCTTGTGTAAGACGCGCACCCTAATTTTTACAAAGAAAATCGTGAAAAAAGTTTTGCCCTGTGTACGACGCGCATTGTGATTGTATAGGAAGCATTTAGAGAAAGCGTGAGCACGCGAGCAAGAGAGAGAGCGCAAGTGCGCAAGCAAGTGAGCGAGAGAGAGAGCGCGAGTGGGCGAGCATGTGAGCGAGAGAGAGAGTGTGAGTGGGCAAGCAAGCGAGTGAGAGAGAGCGCGAGTGCGCGAGCGAGCGAGTCCAAGCCGAAGAAGTTTCCTCGTGTATGACACGCACATTTCCTCATGTATGACGCGCACCTGATTTTCTAATGCTAATTTTTGGGAAAAAATGTGCGCGTGGTACACGGGTAAATACGGTACTAACTTTACAAATGACTGATTACATAAAGATTAGCAATAAAGACACTCGTTTGATTAAACAAAGTTGTGTGAAACCGATGACCATAACTGGAGTCCATCACTATCAGTCCATTAATTAATTGTTGAATGACAATTAAACAGGGCCGTTCACTGCTGGAACCCTGATGGTGTCACGGCCCTTTTTTTTGATTTATGTAACATGTAACATCCCCCAAAGTCTTACACTACATGACCAACTCTGCTGGCATTTCAGTTATGAAGGTGCAACAGTTTAAGGCACTGAAAATATTTTGCCAAAACTAACAGAAAAGGCACATTTTAGGTCAAAAGAGTAAAAAGTCAGATATGTGGCTGAATGTGTGACGATGTTTGAAAACATTTGAGATCCACAGTCACAAACAGCACGTCCTGTTCTACAGGGAGTGACAGACACGTCACACTGTCGAGGATTGTGGTGGTCTGTTTAAGTCATCGTGATGTATGGTGAGAATCTACAAAGAACTACAATAGAAACTACAATAGAAAAAGAAAATGGAAAAATGAAGGGAGAAGGAGAAAGAGAAAGAGAAACAGAGGGAATCATAGAGGAAGGAAAGGAACTGACTGGGACAGCAAGCAGCGACATTGATGAAGTTGAACTTAACAAGCAAAGTGAATCACAGCCAAGGAATGGACACCACGACAAGCTCACTCCACTCACGATTTGTTACTGTTTTTCTTATTTATTTTCAGTTTTTGTAATATTGTTTTTTAAAAAATAATAAAAGGATTACAATTTAATAAAAAGCAAGAATTAAAGGTGAAGTTAATTTAATTTAAGCGTTAGGCAATGACTCAAAAACAAATCTGTAAATAATAATTAAAAAACAGATTTGTTGTTTGGTGTTCAGCCTTCTTTTTTATATTTAATTTGACTTTGGCTGAGAATTTTCATTTTGGTGCTCCACTCGTTTCATTAACTTGTACTGGGGATCTGTTTGCTCATCAGGAGCAACTATTGGATGAAAAACAGAAAATATACAAAGCGTACAAGATGAAATAACCTCTAACATGAAAGACGACTTTTAGGGTTAACTCTGTGACTCTTCAGCAGAATGTTTCTTACTCATAATAATTACACACTCGTTTGATGTCAGAATTTGACATTTGCTTCTGAACGCACAGCCTATAGAAAGCTGCACAGCTGAACTTCATGGCTTTTGATTTGGTTGACGTTTCCTGTAATTCATCTTCTTCCATTGCAAACGAGGTCTGATATGAATTGACTTTCCACCCCAGTGGACGTCATGACCACCGTGTAAAACTGAGCCGCGCCCGCCTGATCTGCAATATAAGGAGGTGCTGCTGCTGACCTGAACAGACGTCTGAACGTCAGCACCACCGCCATGATGAGATTCACCGCCCTGCTGGTTCTGCTGTGCCTGTGCTTGATGGCGATGGCTTCTGTGAGTTCTGACTTATGACATTTATACACAAATATGTCTACAAAACCTTTTTTTTTGCAGGTTCCCTGATATCTTCTACATACTTTTAAACAGCAGCTCATCTGAATTCTATTTTCTAATTTCTAAAGCCTCCTCAGACTCTGATTCTTATTTTTCAGATTTCTGACTTTCCAGCTGACCTGGAGGAGGAATCGTCTTCAACCATACAAGCTGGAAGAGCTGGTGAGGTGAGGTGAGTAGAATCAGAGGATGTGCTGCTGGAGGATTTCTGTCAATTCTGTCTCTGTTCCATCTGTCATGTGAGAGACAATCAGGGGATTCATCACAAACAATTTAATCTCATAAATCTCGACTGTAGCTAAAAATAAACTAAAATCCATTTGCTCACTCAAAGCTAAGGTAGTAGCTTTAGAACAAGTGTATCATCAAATGCCTGACAAAACACAGGAGTTCTAAATCTTGACAGTTAAAGCGGAATTCAGTTCTTTGCTGAAGAAACTCGTTTAGTTTCAGTTGCATGTAAATTACACAAAGAGTTTAGAGCTGCAAGTCCTGGACGTTACCTTGAGCTACATTTATGAGAGTCAGAATTGTATATCACAGTCTTCTTCATTAAACATAATTATAATAAAAGTGTCATCAATTCCTATGTAACCAGTGGGGGTACCACCAATCCCTAAACCCCAGACCCAGTAATGTCTAACCCATTCACAGCTTTAAATAATGGATATTTTTTGGAGTTGGTCTCGTCCGATGCGAGAGATGGACGTCTGAAGTGGAGCTCCGCTAGCAGTGGTGCTATTTTTCATATTATTTGCTTATTATTCTGAGATATCCTGTATTTATTCAACCCGAGAGGGACCGCTACAGTATATGTAAACACATATAAACATGGCCAACAAGAAGGGGGTCGAAAGAATCGAAGACGAAAGCTACATCCAAGCTGCGATCAGCAAGCCCTAGTTCGAGATACGGCCTCTCAGAGACAGACCTGGATCAGATGGGCGAAAGTACAGACTCCTCGGGACCACGGTCCGCTACATCGTCGCCGGCTGAGAGCGAAAAGGGGAGCGAAGGTGCGATCGTGAGTGCAGATGTGGATAGCTCGCCGATTGGAGAGGATTACCTGAAACTGGAAAAGGCCGGGAGGTCCGCGGCTTCAGTTACGCAATACGCGGGACTGGAGCAGCGGGACACCGCTTCAGCAGAGTCTGCTGCTTCATCTACGGCACAAGAAGGCACATTTCAGCTATCTGAACTGAAAGTGTTGCTCGCTGAGCTCAGGCAAGATATAAAGAAAAGCGAGAAGGCTAATGAGAAAGCAACGGCAAAGGCACTTGAGAGACTGAAACAGGAATTAAAACAGGAAATCCAACAGGCAATGAAAGGCTGCGACAGGAAATCTAACAGGCAAATGAAAGGCTGCGCCAAGAGGTACAACTTGAACTTCGACAGGTGCTGGGTAAAATCGAAGAGCGCATTGAGAAAAACTCGTAAACTGAGCACGCTTGCTGATCGATTGGAGCATCTTAGTGAGACATTCACGAATCGGATCGAAATAGCGAACATCTAGCTGCCAGTGCCGAGGAAAGAGCAGTAAATGTCAGTTGAATGTAAAAACTCGGAGAAAAACTTGGAGACAGACTGGCTGCTTTAGAAGATGGGAATAGAAGGTATAATGTCAGAATTGAAGGCTGCCGGAGAATCGAGAAAGTTTAAACCCGTGAAATTCGCAACTGAACTTTTTCTAAAATAATCGGGCGACTTTAAAGCAGAATCTGAGATAGCAGCGGCTTACAGCGTCTGGATCAAACACCGTCAGACCCGACCAAGATCTTTTATAGTTCGTTTTGAACGATTATCATTTAAGTTAGAGGTGATGGAACTCCTCAGGAAAAAAGGAAGATATTATATATGAAGATTGCCACATTCGCGTCTTCCCTGACTTCTCTCCAGCAACAGCTATCAAGCGCCGCCTTCTATAATATTAAACAGCGCTACGGCAAGCCAATGTCAAATACGGCCTCCTGTATCCGCAAAACTGAAAGTGGAATGGCAGGGTCATTTCTATGTTTTCGCTAGCAAGGAGGAGGCAGAAAATGAGTTAAGAAAGCTGATCCGGGACTATTCTGATACATAATTGTGAGTCATGGCGGTAAATGATAAAGCTAGGATTAATAATCTACTGTCTGATCTATTTGTTTTAAAATACGGGTTTTTATCAGCATATATTCTCATATTCTTATATTATTATTACTTACTTATTACTTATCATTACTTAGTATTACTAGGGCTAAATGTTTATGTTTTATTGTGCTTAATTACGTTTTCCTCCTCTTTTTTTCTTTTCTAATTATTTCATGTGTACCCTAAATGAGACTGTTCAATATCATACCCTTGGTTTGCTGTTATTGCTATTACTGCATTAAGACTTGTTATGCTTGTTTTGGACACATCTTTAACACCATCACCTGGGTTTATTATCTGGGGATATCATCTTAATGCACTAAAATTGATGAAGATTATATGTATATGTATGTATGTATATATATATATGTATATATGTATGTATATATGTATATATATATATATGTATATATATTAAGTGCAAAATTCTTTTTTTTTTTTTCTTTTTCCTCTTTTAAAGACTATATTGGTAACAGATATCTCTATCTTTTAACCTTAAAGCGCCACTGCATGGGGGCTTGATGTGCTTTGGACGTGCTCTGTCTCTGGGTATGTCAGAGGACTGGGACTGCATGAAGTGGGTTTTAGCCTCACCTGGGGAGGCAAAAAGGGAGGGTGGGGGTTAAGGGGAAGAGAAAGAGAGCAGGCTTGATCTATATCTAATCTATCATCTCAATCTTTATAATTATAACTATCAACGTAATAATAAGCTGCATGGCAACAACTCTTGGGGGAATAGGAAATTAAGACCTAAACTATTTCACTTCCAGTTAAGACTATAATATGACACCAAAAACTCAGAATCAGTGTCTCCATGATGGGACAGTTAACTTCGTAAGCTGGAATGTTAAAGGCCTGAATCACGAATTAAAGAGAAAGAAAGTACTTTCTCACCTAACAGGTCTAAATGCTAAAATAGTATTTTTACAGGAAACCCACTTACTAAGTAAGGATCAGTTCCGGCTGCAAAAGACTGGACTGGCCAAATGTTCCATTCTAGTTTTACAAAGAAAACTAGAGGGGTGGGAATTCTCATACATAGAACAGTACCATTTGTAGCATCAGATGTAGTATTGGATCCTGAAGGGAGATATGTGATGGTCATGGGAGACTTATCTAACTGTAAAATGATTTTGATAAATGTTTATGCACCTAATGTTGATGATAAGGAATTTATACAAAATTTATTTGCATCCATTCCCAATCTGAACACTCATAAACTTATAATGGCTGGGGACTTTAATTGTGTTCTAAATCCACTTTTAGATAAGACTTCCTCCACAGGGGGAACGGCAACTAACACCGCAAAGATAATTACAAAGTTTATAACTGATCACAACTTATCAGATCCCTGGAGGTTTTTAAACCCAAATTCAAGAACATATTCTTTCTACTCACCAGTACATCATTGCTACTCAAGGATTGATTACTTCTTTATAGATAATAACTTCTTGCCTAAGATTAAATCTTGTAAATACGATGCTATTGTTATTTCAGACCATGCTCCGATGATCTTGGAGCTGAAATTACTAAGCCCCATACACTCACCCCCAGATGGCGTCTCAATCCGCTTCTATTAGCTGACGAGAATTGTACTGAATTTATATCCAAACAAATTGAATTCTTTCTAGAGACAAATACATCCCCTGAGATCTCTGCAGGAATACTCTGGGAAACTCTTAAGGCCTTCTTAAGAGGACAGATTATCTCATATCTTTCCCACAGAAATAAATCCGAAGCGAAGAAAGTAGCAGAGATAAAAGCGAAATTACTAAAATAGATGAAGAACATGCCAGACTACCAAGCGAGACTCTACATAAGAGGAGGCAGGCTCTACATTCAGAATTAAACCTCTTGACAACTAAAGAAACCGAACAACTAATTTACAAATCCAGACATCATTATTATGAACATGGAGAGAAAGCTAATAAGCTTTTAGCGCAACAAATTCACAAGCAAGATATGCAAGCGCAATCTCGTAATTACTAACACGAATGGAGATAAAATCATCGAACACAAAAATATAATGTACACTTTTAGAGACTACTATAAATCCCTATATACTACTGAGTTTAAAGAAGACAATATACAATCTAATGCATTTCTGGATAAATTACAGATACCACAAATTGACGCTTTAGTGTGGAGGAGCTCGATAAACCTCTGTCATTATCAGAATTACTGGATGCTATAAAGTCACTCCAAGGTGGAAAAGCAGCAGGCCCTGATGGCTACCCTGCAGAGTTTTACAAGAAATTCTCCGCTCAGCTAGCTCCCTCCTATTAGCAACATTTACAGAAGCCAGAGATAACCAATCTCTTCCACAAACCTTTCGCCAAGCACTAATCACTGTCTTTCCAAAACAAAATAAGGACTTATTACAATGTGCATCATACAGACCAATTTCACTTCTGAATAACGACGTTAAAATACTCTCTAAAATCATAGCTAGAAGGATGGAGAAAGTGCTCCCTCAGTAATATCACAAGACCAAACTGGATTTATTAGGGGCCGACACTTATCTTCAAATCTTCGACGCCTGTTTAATGTAATATACTCACCAACTAAATCAAACACCCCAGAAATATTATTATCATTGGATGCAGAAAAAGCATTCGACATGATTGAATGGAAATACCTTTTACTATTTTGGAGAAGTTTGGGTTTGGCCCAACATTTGTGCATGGATTAAATTACTGTATACTAACCCAGAAGCTTCAGTTTGCATCAATAACATTTGCTCAGACTACTTTAAACTAGAACGTGGCACAAGACAAGGATGCCCTTTGTCACCACTGCTGTTTGCAATTGCCATTGAACCACTGGCAATACATTGTCGAAATACTGATCAGATAAAGGGGATTAGCAGAGAAGGACTGGAACAGAAAATCTCATTATATGCAGATGACATGGTACTGTATATATCGGACCAGAAAATTCTGTGCCTGCAGTCTTAGCAGCACTCACAGAATTTCAAAAGCTCTCTGGTCTCAGAATTAATCTGAATAAAAGTGTACTCTTTCCGGTGAATTCGCAAGCATATAATATTAGATTAGACACCCTTCCTTTTATCATTGCAGAACAGTTTAAATACCTCGGGCAAACATCACAAGTAAACATAAAGCTCTTTATCAACAAAATTTCGTCGTCTGTATGGAAAAAATTAAACAAGACTTGCATAGATGGTCAACCCTTCATCTCACACTAGCTGGAAGAATTAACACTGTTAAGATGAATATTCTTCCTAAGCTCCTTTTTATTTCAAAACATACCAATATACATTAATAAATCGTTCTTTAAGCAATTAGATTCAACAATAACCTCATTTATTTGGAATTCTAAACATCCACGCATCAAAAGAGCGACCCTACAAAGACAAAAGGCAGAAGGCGGCATGGCTCTACCTAACTTCCAGTTTTATTACTGGGCGGCAAATATACAGTCGATAAGAACCTGGACACAAATAGAAGAACATACACAGGCATGGACCGCAATAGAAGTAAAATCCTGCAGTACTTCTTTGTATTCCTTGCTTTGTGCTCCAATAAACACACGTTATCGGCAATACACTAATAACCCAATTGTGCTCCACTCACTTAGAATCTGGAACCAATGTAGAAAGCATTTTAAGACGGAGAAGCTTCTTTCTGTGGCACCCTGCAAAAGAACCACCTCTTTCAACCCTCACAAACATATGCAGTTTTTAATATCTGGAAAAATTTGGAATTAACTTGCTTAGAGATCTTTATATAGACAACGTCTTTGCATCCTATGAACAATTACATTCCAAATTTAACATTCCAGCTACAAATTTCTTTCACTATCTTCAAATCAGGAACTTTGTTAAACAGAACCTTCCAGATTTTCCTCATCTTGCACCCTCATCCACGCTGGAAAAATTATTGCTCAATTTCAAGGAGTTAGACTCCATCTCTACAATATATAAAATCCTTTTACAATCCCTTCCTTTCAAAGATCCAAGAGGACACTGGGAAAATGACCTCTCAATTAATATATCAGAAAAGGAGTGGAAAGTAGCAATGCAGAGAATTCACTCAAGCTCCATATGCAAAGCATACAATTATACAACTCAAAATTATATATCGAGCACATCTGTCTCGACTAAAACTCTCAAAATGTTTCCAGGGCATGATCCAACCTGTGAACGCTGCAAAAGCCCCAGCCTCACTAGGTCACATGTTCTGGGCCTGCTCCAAATTAACATTATTCTGGACAAAAATTTTTAATTACCTCTCAGACAGTCTTGGACTCACAATCCCTCCTAACCCATTAACAGCTGTGTTTGGGGTTCTTCCAGAGGGTCTTAAAGTGGAGAAAGACAAACAAATTGTGATTGCATTCACTACACTGTTGGCACGCAGACTTATTCTGATAAACTGGAAGAACCCAAACTCCCCTCTTTTAAGTCAGTGGGAAACTGATGTGTTATATTATTTAAAATTGGAAAAAATCAAATACTCAGTTAGAGGATCTGTGCAGACTTTTTCAAAACATGGCAGGATCTAATCAGTAATATTTTGAAATGATTTTATAAAGCACAGAGAATTTGTTGATTTAGGTATTTTTAAAAGCCTTAAATTTTACACCGTTTGGCTTGCTCTCTCTCTCAAGGGTGGGGATCGATCTGTTCTTAGCATAATTTTTTTTTTTTTTTGTAAAACTTGATTGCTATGTATTGATTGTAATAAAATTAAAAAAAAAAAAAAAAAAAATAATGGATATTTTAATCCAAAGAGCACTAAACACAAAGAAACTCAGCCAACTCCAAACAAATAGTAAACCTTCTCCTCTTCTTCCTCCTCCAGCTGAGTGTTGCCCACAGGGTTTCACGGGAAGTGCAGCCTTGTCAGGGTCAGAGTCAGGAGTCGGTGGGGTCCTTTTATACTGGACCCAGCAGAGCTTCTCATTACCCAGCATGACTTGTGTGGAGTTCTTCTGAGTTGTTTAGGATCCTTGGTGGTCCTCCACTGACAGTGCAGCCATGCGGCACCCGGGGACCCCAAGAGGGATGCATTTTCAGAATCCACTTCCCATGAACCCCTGGCACCTTCCACTTTATCTCGAAGTTATGTCGTTGTCCAACGGGATGCCTGCTTGTCCTCTGTGTCACTCACACCTAGCAGGTTGTCTCACTTTTGATATTACGTAGTTGTTAATTTATTTCTTTATTTTCAATTTAGTATTGTGTTGTGTGTAAACATCGCCATGTCATGTACAGCAATACTGCAAATCACGTAACGCACATTGCACAACATTTTCTTTGTCATTGTTCTCTATATATAAAACACTGAGGTGCACTTGATTTACACTCTGAGTTTTTAATCAGATTTATTTTAAATTTTTCATTTTTGCTGAGTAGTAGAGGAAGCTAAAAGGCACTTCAATGAAAAAAGTGATGTTAGGACTTTTCTGCTCTGTTTTCTTCAATTTGTGTGTTTATATTTTTATTACCAGTTTATGACCCAAGCCCAACTCTTGTAAAAGGAAGCACACAGAAACAATATTAAGGTTTGGGGAAACCGTCCCTGTATGTATCACTCTCTCTGTGGATCAGTACAAACAGCATATCTGCATACATCAGCACAGACAACATTTTGGTGGCAAGATGGCATATTTGTAGAGTCAGGGACGGCAAAGTGGATGTCGGGAGTAACAGGGAATCCTGAGAGCAAGGTGATGTCATCGGGGAGGGACGGCATGTGACTTTATGTGATGCCGAAGGAGTCTGATTGTCTGGTTGTACCACGGGGAGTAAACTCACGACCTGGGCTGTTTTGTGGATTGTCCTTCTTGTGCGTGAGTACAGAGATGTGTTAGTGTACTGGCTTTTTCCCCAGTCTTGCAGGTTCACACCACATGTCCAGTCCTACAGATGCCTTCTACTCACATGTGTGTGTGACACTCTTTAGTGTTCTTTTTCTGTTTGTTCCTTTATTTTTTAGATTGTGACTGTATTTAGTCATGTTTATAATTAATTTCATTATAGAAATCATTTTAGAATAATGCTTCTATTATTTCCATCCAAATGTTCTTCATCTCCTATAGACATGAATTCTTTTTTATCTAATCTTGATCTACTTCAAATCACAAAGCAAGCAGATTCTTCACTTGATACCCCAATTCCTCCAAAATAGTCACATTTAGCCCACCCTGCCATGAAAATGAGCAAACGTCCTGAACGTGACGGAATTCTGTCTAAACATTGATGAGCATTTGGAGAGCAGACATCCAGCCGTGAACTTCAGATGCTTCACTCGTCCACTGCCAGCTCTCACCACCATCTGGTCTGAACATGAGGTCACTTTACTGCTGACACATGGCAGGGGTCTTACATCGTGATGATTGTTGTCCTGGCCCAACTGAGTCAGCAGGTAGACCTCTTCTCTTCTCTATAAATCGTTTCATTATTATTAAAAATGAGGCTTGACGTGGCCAAGTAACAATGAGATTTAATGATGAAGTGAGCCTTGTGTACCCACACAGTCATAAGAGGGGCTCAGCACACCAGCCTGTGGAGTGACAGTACTGGGGGTCAGCCTGGAGGATGTGACGCTGCCATTCACACATGCTGAGGTTTGTTGGTTAGGAAGTCCAAAGCCCAACTGCAGTGGCACTGAGTCCTAAATTGAGGAGTTTGGTCATCAGGTCTGCCCGTCCAGCAGAATTAAATGCTGAGCTGTGGTCAGTAAACACGACTCTGACAGAACAGCAGGGCTTTGGACTTCAATCCCAATACTGACATGTTGTGTCACTTCACCTGCCGGTGCTCCACATGGAAATACAAAAGAAATGAAACAAATTGGATCTTAAATATTGAAAGTCACCTTAGATAAAGGAGTGAGCCACACAATAAGTTTAGAGAAGACTTGTGTTCACACTGAGACGACACAAACGATTGTCAGCATTTGATAAGTGATGTGCGCTCGATGTTCTGATTTGTTCTGATGTGAGGACTCATAGCATGAAGGCTGCTTCTTGAAACCCCAGGAATGACAATTTGAGAAGGTGCCACAGCACTGAGTATGAATGGCATTTGATCAGAGAAACGGACATCTTCATTATTAACATCACTGATGACAAACCAGATGATAAGATAAGATCAGGCATATGGCGTCAGACATGAGTAGGACTGTTTACAGACTAAACAAGATTAAAATAATCAAATAATTAAATAAACTCTGTAATGAATGGCTTTGAAGTACAACAAACATGAATGTTCAAATCACCTAAGGTCAGTATTTTATCAGACACAGTCATGACCAGCGAAAATGAAAATCTCCTAATAAAATCTTTACATCATTTAGGAGGTCATATACAAGAGCAACAAGCACTGCACCTCTTAATTCAGCTAATAAAATTGAATCTCAAATGTTAATTATGTTTTGGTAGGAAGTGTGTAATATTTATGAACATTTTTAATAACAATGGATATCCCGTCCCCCATTACTTTGGTGTGTTGCATACAGTCAGCAGTGGAAAGTTCTAACGGGGTCTTGACTCATTAAAGTCCAGCCAGGTCTCTGTTAAAAGTAAAACGTCCAATCCAGGAGGCACACTAATATCATTTTAACCAAAAGTCGGTCACAAAACAAACAGCAAGTCATGGGGATTGTGTGCAGTGTAACAGAATCTTTTGAACAACGTTGGATATCTCTGGTCCACGGTTCTTGATGCTTATCCTCCAATTAGCTGTGAACCACCCAGTCTCACTTAGATGGCACAGGTGGTGTACCAGTTGAGGGGAGGAAAGGCTGCAGGGTTCTGTGGTATCTGGGGTGCACACCTCCAGGCTGCTGGTAAGGCTGTCCGCCTGGCATTGCAAGCAGTCTTTGCTGCCATTTGGGAGACTAGCATCATTCCAACTGACTGGAGAATGGGACTTGTCAACCCTATCTAGAAAGGGAATGGTGATCACCTGGATTGCAGCAACTACAGTGGGATAACACTGCTCTCGGGGGCTGGGTAAGGTTCTTGCTAGGGTTGTCCTCAATAGGACCCATGATCACTTGTTACCTACCAGCAACTATTACAGTCTGGTTTTGCACCTTAGAAGTGTACCATCGACCGCATCCTGGCACTGAGGTTTCTCATGGAGTGCAAATGTGAATCGGCAGAGTTTCTTTGCAGCTTTTGTCGATTTTCGCAAAGCATTTGACTCAGTTGATTGAGCAGCCTTATAGGACATCCTAAGGGTTTATCTCAGTTAATTCTCGGGTTCGTCAGCGGTGTGTTCTGCTCCTACTTTGTTCAATGCTTGTATGGACTGGTTGTTGGGCAAGGTCGTGGGGTCTAGTGGCTGTGGGGCATCCGTTGGTGAAGAAAGGTTCATGGATCTTGACTTTGCTGATGATTCTGTGATCTTCAATGGAGGCTCTAATCAGGGAGCTCGAGAGACTGAGCGAGGTGTCTGAGTGTCTGGACTTGCGAGTGTCCAAGATCCAAGCCTTTTAATGACCTCTTGGGCACAGCCATCAGCAGTGTGTCTGAGTGTCAACCATGTCGAGAGGTTTACTTACCTTGGCAGTGACATTCATATCTCTGGTGACTCTTCCTATGAAGTCAGTAGATGGATTGTGAGAGAATGGGGGGGTCATAAGGTCACTGGAAAGGGGAGTGTGGCGCTCCCAAAATTTATACATAAGGACGAAGATCCAAGTCTTCAGAGTCCTGGTGCTTCCTGTCTTGCTATATGTTTGTGAGACATGGATGCTATCCAGTGACCTGAGACAAAGACTGGACTCGTTTGGTATTATGACTCTCCAGAAAATCCTTGGGTACTGTTGGTTTCACTTTGTTTCGAATGAGTGATTGCTCATGGAGTCCTGAATGAGGCACATGACCTGCATTGTGAGGGAGCATCAGTTATGGCACTACGGGCATGTGGTGCATTTCCCAGAGGGTGATCCAGCTTGTAAGATCCTCATTGTTGGGGACCCGAGTGGCTGGACCAGGCCAAGGGGTCACCCACATAACACCTGCCTGCAGCAGAAAGAGGGTCATTTCCGAAGGGTGGGACTGGACTGTGCATCTGCCTGGGGGGTTGCAAACCAGGATCCCGAGTTGTTTCATCGTGTAGTGGGTGCGGCGACGTGCTGTACCAGTGCATGCTCCTCAACTTGACTTGACTAGACTTGTAACAATTTAACTTATTAATTGTAAATATTTCACAAATGTGGTAACTCTGTCAGCCATTAATCAGTCAGACGTGTGGAGGAGGTAAACAGAAGCAGATCAGTGAGGATGAGCGGACCTGACTGTGTAAAATGTAACTGTGGAGAGAATGGAGAATATGTGTTGTAATAGCAAACTGGAGGAGCTCACCCAGGTGTCCATCACAGAGATCATAAACACCAAGTAGAGGTAGACATAGGTGGGCAATAGTCACATGTTAGCTCAAGGTAAAAACTGCACACCATCCATGGGCATGGAGGCCAAGGCTGAGGTGGCAGACAAGGATGAGGAGATCTGCATGGCACTTCTAAACTTACCCACAGAAAGAGGGAATAGCAGGGGTTTTAATTAATAGCAGCGCTGGCACTCAGGTTACAGTGCATCAGATCCTGGCCAAAGTGCCAGTGCACCCATTTATCATAAGATGAGTGCATGCAGCAGGTGCCAAAACAAGAAGGAATGACTTTCAAACACAAATTCCAGATTAATGAAGCGAAAATGTGGAAAGAGACGCCACAAAGAGAGCTGGCAGACTGAAATGTCTTGGAATGTCAATCACTGCTGACCTGAAGTGGGCTCTGCACATCCTGACCTTAATCAAGATGACTCATTATCATGGGCCACACTTTGTCTCTTGTTTCTAGAAAATCTTTGTTTAAAATAAGGTCGCAAGCTAAATTTATCATCTGGACCATGCAGACTCTAACAGACAATCTGATCAGGTGAGTCGAGATTTTAAAAGTCTGTTTTGTATCACTCAGCCATGAAACTGTCACCATGTGAATGTCTGTGTGAGTTTAAGCCATCTCTGTTGAGTTTAAATTGTTTCTTCATCACAGCCTATTTTAGGCGAGTACCTTAATAGGTTATGTGGTTTAAGGAAAGCGGTTTTGGAGAAAGCAAAGAAGGCAGAAACATTTGCCAAACATTTTTCTGTTCAAAAACAAAGACTCGCCCCTGAGTTTTTGTTGGGCTGAAGACGTGGAACCCTCAGGCAGAGAGACGTTACTCTAAAAGTGCCATCTCATAAACCGACTCCATGATTTACTGATCTAAGTTCTGTGATAAAGTTTGTTGATCCAGTTACTTACCGGGTGGTTTTACCCGCACACTTTAAGACTCGCTCTGACTGTCATGTTTACTGATTCAAGCTCGTCTAAATCTAATGGGGACACAAAACTTATTAGAAAAGAAGAGTTACCACCCTAGGCACACATCAGGGATCATCAGACTCCGGTTACTACGATTCAAATGAATTTGCACTCATCATAAAACATTTTATTATGGTGAGCAGAACTTTTCTTCAGAGTATTCCGAGAATGGGGATATTGTAGCCATTATTTAACACAGATATACAAAATATTTGAGAAACCAAAAATGAAACAAAATAAAAACAAAATTCCATTAGTAACAATTTTGTGTAATATTCCAGGACCCATTGATACAAAGATTAAATCATTTATATAATTTACAATAACTAGGGGGTTCAAAATTACATAACTTGATCTCTTGGCATATAGAAAACATTAAAATTGAAAAGGTTACTTCAGAAGATCTGAAGTTTTGGGCACAAACTGATAAAATCAAGTGTATCAAGAGCATTAAATAATCAGTTGGGTACATTGCATCTGCCATGCAAAGTTGTGCTCTACAATTAAGCATTTTCTATAAATAATTTAAAATCCATAGCCAGTCCTGACGTTTTATAGTGAGCTTTATGGTGTACACCTGAAAACAGAAGCCTAAAAATGTATAGATAAAGTGGCAAAATTTTTTATATTAACAGATATGCCTCCAGTGTTTCCAACACATTTACGACAACAAATGGAATCTGAAGTTAATCATTAGATTGCATATTCCTGGTACTATTTATCGCAAGGTAAGGATACGTTTTCTATTCACTTGTGTGAGTTCTCACATAACTGTAGATGTGAATCAAAATTGAACCAGCCACACGGTATGAACAGTTTACTGTGATTTGGTCTTTTGAGGGAGACAACCACATCCCCATTTGAAAGGTTATTGTGGAAGACGACAAGCACTGAAGTAACACAAACAGTTGGTCTTCTTTTAAAATGGCTAAATCCCATAATTCTGTGTTTTTTTGTTAAAACATAACATGTATATGCTATGCTGCAATATGTGTAATTGCAAGGTATGGATCAGTACTTGACAACTGTCTTGGCTTCAAAAACAGATGTGTCCAATATGTTGCTTGTCTTCTGTGTCCAGTAAAGGTCTGCTATAAAATGGAAGGACATGGCTGTGTCTTTTTTAAAATTTATACAAAACACTTTAGAACCTAATTTTGTATGGTAAATGTATGTACTGTATATCATATTTATGAAGAAATCACTTGAATTTGAAAAATACCAAACATAGCTTTTAAGAAAATGATATGATTATGAATTTCAGGACAGGATCAAAATATTCAATTATAGAAAAGTGACAACAGAGAAAAGTAACTGATATACAAATTATACTGATGTATAAATTTCAGGAAATGTTTGGGGAGAAACGTTCAATAAAATACAAAGGAGACTCTAACAACGTATATCACATATGAAAGAAAGTCAAAGGCACTTGACAGGACACGGCACGACATTCGCTAAACGTCACAGTAGGTCACGGTAAGTTGATAGTAATTTTGATGACTTCTTTGAAAGGAATAAATTATTTATAAAATATGTTTTACTTCAAATAAAAATATGAGATACCATAGCTTAAACATATTTATCTTGCTTTCAACTAAGATTTTTTTAGAATTATTTATTATTGTTACACAAATTCACTTGCTTCACACATCACAAAAACATTTAGAGGATGCTGTAAATTTAAATACTTTTCAATCTAAAGTTGGAGTCAACTTTTAAATCATTTTAAAAGAAACAAGTTTTTTAGCAGGGGTATTAATAGACTTCACCTGTCGTAATTAGGGGACCTCATTAATTGATTACTGACGCACCTGAGCTCCGCCCCTTTAGGGTATAAGAAGCCTTCTGGGTGACCTGCTCTGTCAAAGCTGATTTTTTTTTTTTAACTAAGTGAGAGTTTGAACCTTTAGAAACATAAAATAAAAATAGAAGTTTAAAGTTCCTGCAATAAAAAAAAAAAAAAAAAATCTATATTTTTTTTTTTTTTTTATAGTATAAGTTGGGTTTTGTTTCTTTTTGTTTTACTAATAAGTAGAAAGGATACTTAAAAAAATAACAAACTAAAATTCTGTTTTTCTCTAATGCTGTTTCAGTTTAACTAATCAGTGTCTTTGTGTTTGAACAGTAAAAGTTAAAAAGTTGTTCAAAAGGTTAAAACTGGTAATTGTTTTAAGGAAATACTTTTATTCACTCAAAAAAAACTAATTATAAAAATAAGTTAAAATAAGGCTAATAAAAAGAAAGTGTGCATATATACAATACACTGAGAAATATATGGTGTGTGTATGCTTTTATGAATTAAATGAGTAGCTACTAAGAAATGTTTTTTATTTTTCCTTTAAGCTTTTAATGTACTTTTTTTTTTATTTTATTTTGAAGTTTTTTGTAAATGGTTATAGTTTTAAACAATTAAAAATGATTAACAATGTGATATCAAAGAAAGATTGTTTAAAGTAAAAAAAAAAATTCAGTTGCTCATAATAGAGCTTTGTTGTTTTGAATGCAAAATTTATTTTTTTCCTGCCCCCTTACAAAATTTTTTTATATTCTGAGTAAAAGGAAAAAAAGACATTCAAAAGGAACTGCAACGTAATTTAACTTCCCTAACCTGAGCGTCACTTTGAAAAAGCCAAATTTAATTAATGGGATTTTAGCAGTTTTCTAAAATATTCCACAACATTAGATTGGCAAATTTCTACTGTTCGAGTATTCCAGATGTTCGGTGTCTTAAACACCACCTTTGGATCTAACCTTACAATTGGGGGAGTTAGGGGGCAGGCACTCCAAAATCAAGGAAGAGGCAGATTATTTAAGGCTAATTTATACACCATAACTAGTATTAGAAAGTTTATTCTAAATGACACGGGTAATCAATGTAATGACATGAAAACTGTCGATTTGCTCCGATGTTTTTTCTTGTTAAGATTCTTGTTGCTGCATTCTGTACTAATTGCAGCAGATTGAGGTCTTGCTTAGGTAGTCCTGTTAGCAGTTCATTACTGTAGTCCTAGTTAATTAAAAAGTGTGAATTGTTCAGCGTGTTGTGATGTTATAAGAGGTCTTACTTTTGCAGCATTCCTTATTTGGAACAGTCCTAATAATCTGATTAATATGCCATTTAAACTTTAAGTCAGAGTCCATGATTACCCCTAAATTCTCTAGAACACTCTAGACGAGAACAAACCATCAGCACAACAAAGCTCACCAATCCTATCCACTTAATTCTTCCAAAATAACATCAAGTAGAGGTTTGAAAGTCCCTGAAGTCCTACAGTCCACAACACTACTTGGTCGCTTATTTCCATATGTTTGTAACTCTCTGTGTGAAGTTCTAGTTTTAGAATTGATGTTTGGTTTGTGACGACAGAGTCAAACGCTTTTTGAAAGTCAGCATAGATTCTGGCTTCTGCTTTGTTTTATGTTCACTATTCTGGTTGCTTCTTCAAAAAAATTTTAAATGATTGGTTTGGCAGGACCTTCTCATAAACCCGTGGTTGCAGACATTTGGAGTATTTTAGTTTAGGTAATTTTCTAATTTTTCTTACTATTTCCCCTAATTTTTCATGGTACAGAAGACTAATTGGTCTGTAATTACTAGATTCTGTTTTGTCTCTCTTCTTGAAGATTGGAGTCACATCTGCGACTTTCCAGTCCTAAAGTAGTTCTCCTTTCTGAAGTGACTGCTGAAATACGCCTAATAAGAGTTTTATAGGCGTCTTCCAGTTCTGTTAATACAATTGATAAGATCCCATCAGGTCCACAGGGTTATTAGTCTTCAATGTACTGAGGGCTTGAGGCTCATCTGCGTTTTCTGTTTTAAAATTTATGAGTTCATACTTTGTTTTTACTTCAGCTTTAGGCCTTGTTTCTTCCTTTGTAAATATTTGGGTGAAATGTTTGTTCGGTTTACTTCCTTCTCATTTTCAACGATTTCTCCATTTCTGTCACAGAGGTTTCTTAATTTCTCTTTTATTGTCTTTTCACAGGAGTCCTACTGAAATAATTGCTTGCTGTTTGTTTCGGCTTCTCTAACAATTTTTAGTTTCTTTTCTTTTGACATTTTGAATGTTTTTTGATCTGTTGCTGTACTTTCTGGCATTGCTCTACATCACAAATATTTTGTTTGGTGTGTGTGTGTGTGGGTTTTTTTTCTTGTATTGTAATCTTCTTTAGTTTTACTTTTTAAATAATACTCCCATTTATCCATTTTGGCTGAATCTATTTAGTCTTTTTGTTGCTTTTTTGGAATAAACTTATTCTGAGCCGGAATCAGACGATCTCTGAAGTGACACCAACTGTCATTTGTACTGTAATTGCTGACTTTGTTTTCCCACTTGATGTTTTGTAGTCTGTTTTCCTCAAGTTGTAAGTCTTTGTCATGATGTACATTTGTTTTCAAAGATAATCTCAAATTTGACCATGTTGTGATCACTGCTGATTAAAGTCTTAGTATTTTATGTTTTGGTTACTGTCTTTATGATTTGAAAAGATGAGATCTTGACAGGCATCACCTCGTGTTGGGCTTGAGACAAACTGGGTGTGAAAAGAGTCATTTGGCATCGGCACCATTTCTGTTTCCTCGTTTGTATTCCCAACACAGGCTTCCCAATCAGCATTTTGAATGTTCAAATTGCACATGACCACTACTTCCCTTTTGTTGCATATCTCTCATCTGATTAAATATGTTATCTAATATTTCAGAATTTGGTGACCTGCAGCAAACTCCAATAACCAGGGGCCTCATGCATAACGGCGTGTGTAGAATTCATACTAAAACATCGCGTAAGGACAAAACAGAAATGTGCAAATGCATAAATTTGTGCGTTCCCCAACTTACACGTTCTTCCTCTCTGTATATCCCGGTCAGCGTGAAAAGTAACACACGTGCACGCGCCTGCTCCTCCACCCAAACTCCTCCCAGAATTACACCTATTTGAATATGCTAATCAATATAAATAGCCCTTAAGCTGAGAGTTCTGTGAAAAGGGAATGGCAAAAGCATGGGGGGAAATAGAAGAATTTCAGCGAATGCCAAGTGGAGGCAAGAAAAAGCGTACTATTTGTTGGTTTAAACAGTGATATAAACAACAAAAGGAAGTTGATCAAGTGACATTGAGTGTCGGAGAAACTCGAAAGTTCAAGTTCACAAAGTCGCACAGTATCCGAAATAAAGTTGTCAGATATCAGTCGCCATGAAAAGGTGAGTCGTAGCCCACCGCTTGAGTGTCATATTAAAGCTTATTAGGGTACAGAGAAAAAAGAAAAATGGGCACTCAGTGGGGAAAAAGCTCAATGTCAACTTTAATCTAGAAATTTCCACTTTAATCACATAGTTTACAGTCATTAAAGTAGAACATCATAAACTTCAACTTAAAAATCGTTTAAATTACTATTTTCTCAAATGCCATCGTAACTATAGTAGCATGTTAAATGCTTTGTTTTGTATGCATTCTTCTATGTTCTCTGTATGTGAATTACTATGTGCTTCTTAAACGGGCTTTCTATTCCTCCGACTGGACACAGAATCCATTACATTTTGTTATATTACAGGTCTCTGAATAATTTTAAATACTGAGATGTATACTTGATATAATTTTCACGATGATAGGAGTTAAAGCATGTTATTAAACATATGGGAACATGGTGGCACAGTGATTGTGATGAGCTGGAGTCTCGTCCAGACATTGTTCCTGCCTCACGCAAGATGCTTGCTGTGCTGTACACGCCATCTGTGAGCTTAGAACGCTGATTCTTCAAAACTTTTAAGGAATATTGAAATGTCTTCGTAGTACATGTTTAATTTTTCTATCCATCTATCCTTCCAGTGTTGCGCCAGCCCCAGCAAGAATACAGCGTGAGGCAGGAACAATCCCTGAACGGACGCCAGCTCCTCACTAGCGCTGCGCCACCGTGTCCTCACATGTTTAATTATTAACATTTAGATGTTAACATTTTATCTGCATAATGTAATACAGTTATATGAAAATGTTTGGGAACCCCTCTCAGCCTAAATAATTGACACTACTTTCAACAAAAAAGATAACAGTGGTGTGTCTTTCATTTCTTAGGAACATCTGAGTACTGCGGTGTTTTCTGAACAAAGATTTTTAGTGAAGCAGTATTTAGTTGTATGAAATTAAATCAAATGTGAAAAACTGGCTGTGCACAAATGTGGGTCCCCTTGTAATGTTGCTGATTTGAACAACAACAACAAAAACATTTATTTCTATAGCACATTTTCATACAAACAGAAGCTCAAAGTGCTTTACATAATAAAGAATAGAAAAATAAAAGACACAGGAAGCAAAATAAATTAAAATTAATTAACATCGAATAAGAGTAAGGTTCAATGGCCAGGGGGGACAGAAAAAAAAAAAAAAAAACTCCAGACAGATGGAGAAAAAAATAAAATCTGTAGGGATTCCAGACCATGAGACCGCCCAGTCCCCTCTGGGCATTCTACCTAACATAAATGAAACAGTCCTCTTTGGATTTAGGGTTCTCACAGAAGGACTTGATGATGGTCACGTAGACTTCTGCCTTTTAATCCATCCATCATTGTTGGAGCATCATGAAGCTTTGAGTAGGAGGTGGTGGCACAGGCCACCACCACAAAGAAACCAGAAACAGAAAAAGAGTAGGGGTCAGTACGGATTTTAGAGCCACCATGAATAGTTATTGTGAGGAAATTGAACATATAGAGTATCAGGATTAAGTTAAATTGAAGTTATAAAAAGACCATGTTACAGTAATGTGTTTTCAGCAGTGTTTTAAAGTGCTCTACTGTATCAGCCTGGTGAATTCCTATTGGCAGGCTATTCCAGATTTTAGGTGCATAGCAGCAGAAGGCCGCCCGCCTCACCGATTCTTTTAAGCTTTGTTCTTGGAATTCTAAGGAGACAATCATTTGAGGATCTGAGGTTACGATTTGGAATATAAGGTGTCAGAAATTCCGATGTATAAGATGGGGCGAGGTTATTTAAGGCTTTATAAACCATAAGCAGAATGTTATAGTCAATCCTGAATGACACAGGTAACCAGTGTAGTGACATCAAAACTGGAGTAATGTGTTCAGATTTTCTTTTCCTAGTTAGGATTCTAGCAGCTGCATTTTGCACTCGTTGCAAGTGATTTATGCCTTTTTTGGGTAGTCCTGAGAGGAGTGCATTACAGTAATCTAGTCGACTGAAAACAAACGCGTGAACTAATTTCTCAGCATCTTTCAGTGATATAAGAGGTCTAACTTTACTTATGTTTCTTAAGTGGAAAAAATGCTGTCCTAATGATCTGATTAATATGCGATTTAAAATTCAGATTACAGTCAACAATTACCCCTAAGCTTTTTACCTCCGTCTTGACTTTTAATCCTAATGTATCCAGTTTATTTCTAATAGCCTCATTGTATCCATTATTGCTAATCACTAAGATTTCAGTTTTCTCTTTATTTAACTTGAGAAAGTTACTATTCATCCATTCTGAGATACAAGTCAGACATTGTGTTAGTGAAACAAGAGAGTCGGGGTCATCAGGTGCTATTGATAAGTACAGCTGTGTGTCATCAGCATAGCTGTGGTAGCTCACGTTGTGCCCCGAGATAATCTGACCTAACGGAAGCATGTAGATTGAGAAGAGCAGCGGACCCAGGATAGAGCTTTGTGGACCACCATATCAGATATCATGTGTCTTTGAGTTGTAATTCCCACAACTAACAAAAAATTTTCTCCCTGTCAGGTAGGATTCAAACCAATTGAAGACCGTGCCAGAGAGGCCCACCCATTGCCTAAGGCGATTTCTAAGAATATTATGATCAATGGTGTCAAATGCAGCACTCAGATCTAAGAGGATGAGAACAGATAAATGGCCTCTGTCTGCATTTACCCGCAAGTCATTTACTACTTTAACGAGTGCAGTTTCTGTGCTGTGATTTGTTCTGAAACCTGACTGAAATTTATCAAGAATAGCAGGTTTATTGAGGTGGTCATTTAACTGCATAATGACTGCCTTCTCTAGAATTTTACTTAAGAAGGGCAGGTTAGAGATGGGTCTAAAATTTTCAAGAGCCAAGGGGTAAAGATTATGTTTTTTAAGTAGGGGTTTAACTACAGCCGTCTTAAGACAGTCTGGGAAGACCCCAGTATCTAGTGACGAATTTACTATGTCCAGAACATTATCAATTAGCACGCCTGATACCTCTTTGAAAAACCTTGTTGGTATCGGGTCAAGGACGCAGGTGGAGGGTTTTAATTGAGATATTATTTTTTGTAAATCGGGTAAATCTATCCTAGTGAAAGAGTTTAATTTGTTTATAACAGGATGTTGGGGTTTAGGGGGATCCTTAGTGTTGGAGGGATATACTATGTTATTTCTAATATCATTAATTTTTTGATTGAAAAATACAGCGATATCCTCACAGGTTTCACTGGAAGCACTTAGGAGCCATTCCTTTGAGTTACCTGGTTTAGTAGGCGATCAATTGTAGAAAATAAGACTCTGGGATTACTAGCATTGTTATTTATAATCTTAGAGAAATAGCAGCGTCTCTTAAGACGGACAGTGTTGTTGTATTCTGTTATTTTAGCCTTCAGCTCTACGACATGTTCTCTTTAAATCAGACACTCTTTGGGTCTTCCATGATATAACAATACTAGAAGATTTTTTCACTGTCTTTTCAGGTGCAACTATGTCAACAGCAGCTCTCACTTTAGTATTAAATCTTTCCACCTTACTATTTACATTATCCTCGCTATTATAGCTGGCGCTATAAACGGACTGATTGCTTAGAATGTTTGTAAGTTTTAAAGCTGCTGATGAGTCAAAGAAGCGTTTTTTAACAATATGCTTCTCATGGGTGTTTTTTATCATTATTTCTATATTTAAAAGTAGAAGAAAATTGTCTGATAGACCAATATCAATGATCTGTTTTATATTAACTTTCAGTCCTTTAGTAATCACTAAGTCTAACGTATGACCTGCTTTATGTGTAGGCTGATTTACGAGCTGCCTCAAATCAAAAGAATCCAGGAGGTTCATAAATTCTTTTACTTTAAGATCACACTGATTATCTATATGAAAATTAAAGTCGCCAACTATTAGGAGTGTGTCATAGTTAGTAATTAAAATTGACATTAAGTCAATTGAGAATTCCTCAAAAAACGACGCATTATATTTAGGAGGTCTATACATGGATAATACTAGAACTTGAGAATCTCCATGAACAACAACGGCGAGATACTTAAAGGACTTGAACTTACCAAAACTGACATCTTTACATTTTAATCGGCTTGAGTAAATGTTAGCCATTCCGCCTCCCTTTTTCCTGTGGCTGTCTGTAGGAGTAAAACTGTAATCCGGAGGCGTAGATTCGATTAAAACAGCCTCGCCGTCTGAGTTAAGTCACGTTTCACTTGGTGCAATAAAATCTATTTTTTTATCACTAATAAGATCGTTGATAAAAAACGTTTTGTTAGTTAAAGCTGTGACATTCAATAGTGCCATATTTTATGTTTCGGAGGTGCAGAGATGAGTACTATGTGCGTTATTGATATTTGGAATAGGAACTAACTTATTTTTATTAGCGCCGCTCTGTGTGTATTTTTTGTTTCATCTGTAATGTGTTTTTATAGTTTTAATACATTGTTCCTCTAAAATAGTGATTTTAATTAGATTATTGGAGTTTATGCCGTATTTCCTAGATTTTCTAAGTGCATTGAGATTGCTTATTACAGTATTAATGTTGTGCACTTTAACGGAAGATTCTATTAAACACTTATGTCCTGGCACAACAGTATCATTTCGGAAGGGGTTAAGAGCAGAGATAGTCAAGAAAAACGAATTACCTTCGATATGTTTTCGGAGAGGACCCGGGCACCGAAACTGTTCGGATGCAGGCCATCACGCTTGAAGAGACGCGGCCTTTCCAAAAAGAGATTCCAATTGTTGATGAAACCGACATCCTTCTTCTTGCAGAAACCCTGTAGCCAGTTGTTCAATCCTAGCAGACGACTGTAGTACTCGTTGGATCGTCGGACGAGAGGTAGTGGACCCGAAACGAAGATCTTTGCCGATGGGGTCCTCTCCTTCGTGTCTTTAATCAAAGCTGCGAAGTTAGCCTTAAGGATTTCTGATTGTCGGTGCCTTATATCGTTTACGCCGGCATGCAAGACGATTGCTCCAAATGCCCTCTCCTTGTGTTTCTCGTAGACTACTGGCGCACGCTTCATTACATCTCGTACACGAGCACCGGGAAAACAAAAAACAAACGATTTTGCATTAGGGCATGCGACATTAAGGTTTCTAACGATGTAATAGTGGTAGGTGATTCTATCACCAGGGGCTGAAGACGAAATGGGGACGCGGAGAGGGTCAAACCGGTTCTGAGATAGGATGCTCGCCTGTGCCGATGGAGGTGCTCTGGCCTTGAACCCCCGCCTGCATAGCTGAAATCCACCGAGGTCATCAGCGGCGCCGCCCTACGAGACGCGGGGGTGAGGTCGGCACAATGCGGGGTTGATGTTTCACCGGTTCCAGATGGCAAGGACGGTTTATCCAACAGCCGGGCCTTCAGATTTCTAAGGTATCACCGTCGGGACAAGAGTTTCTGAAAACTGCCTCTTCTATCTGCATCAGAGAGGAAAAGGTGTCCCGTACACCTCTGTAATAAAAAAGTATTCTGAGGACGTGAACAAGTTCCAAGTTTTGTTCTTGGAATTCTAAGGAGACACTCATTTGAGGATCCGAGGTTATGATTTGGAATATAAGGTGTCAGACATTCCGATATATACGATGGGGCGAGATTATTTAAGGCTTTATGAACCATAAGCAAAATTTTAAAGTCAATCCTGAATGACACAGGTAACCAGTGTAGTGACATCAAAACTGGAGAAATGTGTTCAGATTTTCTTTTCCTAGTTCGGATTCTAGCAGCTGCATTCTGCACTCGTTGCAAACGATTTATGTCTTTTTTTGGGTGGTCCTGAGAGGAGTGCGTTACAGTAATCTAGTCGACTGAAAACAAACGTGTGAACTAATTTCTCAGCATCTTTCAGTGATATAAGGACGGTTTATCCAACAGCCGGGCCTTCAGATTTCTAAGGTATCTCCGTCGGGACAAGAGTTTCTGAACACTGCCTCTTCTATCTGCATCAGAGAGGAAAAGGTCTCCCGTACACCTCTGTAATAAAAAAGTATTCTGAGGACGTGAACAGTAATGACTCTATGGTCTCTAAATTTGTTCATTCCTGGCTTCCTTCACCGGGACTCTGTTTTTATCAGTACTCTTGCGTGCAAAGATCAGAGACATATAAATATTTCAATAGACGGTTAAAGGATGACGACTCTCTGTAATGAGATAAAATTATATTTAATAAACAAATAATTTTACAAATCAATAAGCAATCCATTCCAGTCTTTTTTTTTCTCGGTTTCAGTCGGTAGGGGCTAACGTTTGAGCAGGGAGGGGGGCGGCGGGTGGCTTAAAACTTTCAAGGAGTTCTCTCGTTTCATCATTAGTTACGACAGAAAATGGAAGGTTCAAAACGGCCATGGCGTTTACAAATTCCTTCCACCCCCGAGGTCTTCTATGTTCAGGTATTGTATGAGAAGCTGTCAGATTATGGACCAAATCCACCATGTTGGAACCGACCAAAGATTTATCTTCTAACAACAGCTCTCCATGGTTATTCCAAAACGCGTGATCAGGATTAACGGACATTTAATGTAAAACAAATTCAACATTTTTCTTTGATTTTACAGGCGCGCTTCTCAAAACCTCTTGCCAAACCTTGTCCTCAGACACCTTGACTGTTCCAGTGCCCCCCTCGCCATTTTCTTCTTTTGGTAATACGAGCGTCAGACTGCTAGTTTCTTTATCGGCCTTTTTAACTAGCGTCAGATATCTCTGCAAGATAGTGTAAAGTTTCACCTTCTTGTCAGCCCCTATATCACAGCGTTGCAGGACGTTTCTCATTTCTTTGTCCAGTTAAGTTACCGTGGCACTCAAGAGTTCGTTTGGGGTAGCACTCTTTTGCTGAAAAAGAGACATCTGTTGCTGCGGGACCAAATACATTTTTTGAGCGTAATCCATGTTTATGCTCTAGAAGCTAGTAAACTGGATATGAATGGCATGGCGACGCTTAAAAGAGCTCCCAAAAAGCCTCCTTTCTGGTTCAGAATTGCTTTCTTCTTTTTTAAGGTTAGTTTTTTGTCACTTATTTTTCGGACTGATGTTTTATGCTTCTTGAGTCGCTTAAACTGTTTGGGGGAAAGAGGTATATTACCTTTTAAAGTATTACAGGCTATTTTGGACAAAGCATTAATTAAATCGTCAGAAGAGGTGTTGATAAGAATTTTACGGCGGCGACAAGAGCAACGGAGTAAGGCCTTGAGAGGCTTTAAGTTTCTGCTTATTCTGGCCGACATGCTGACAGAATATGTAACTTTGACTCAGAACACCTTCTTTTATCTTTTCATGGTGTACATGACAGGCCAGTCGGCCGGGAACAGACCTGTTCTTAATCGCAGTTCGTCGGGGGTCTGTGCCTTTAAATCCACTAAGAGATAGCCGTACGGTAGTTTTGTAGCATCTTCGAAAGCCTCCAAAAAGAACTTAACACGCCTCGGATACATTTGGCGGGCCAAGGTAGTAATCTGCAATTTGTCCCTTGGGTTTTTAAAAAGAGTAATATAATTGGCGTTAAGATTAATCGTTCGGCTTTTCTTTCCTTGAAAGAATAAATTTTGAACCAAGTAAATGATAGACAGATTCCGATGATGAGCATATTTTGTGAAAGCTTTTTCTATTTCCTGGCTTTCGCTAGCCGATTCCATCAGATCATCTATAATGACCAAATTTATTTTCTCAGGAGGGAGAAGTTTGTCGTCGCATAAAGACTTTGGGAGCCCTTCAATAAATTTTAATTGCTGAAATTTAGCCGACAGCTCGTCGTACATTTTCTGCCAACAACTATTAAACCAAATGATATTTTGAAAAGGGTGAGACACAACGTGATTTGAATGTTCCAATAATTTTTTCACATAATAGGATTTACCGGAACAAGAGGGTCCCGAGATAATTTTAGCGAAGGGGTGTTAAAGGCGGGCGTCAATCTCTTTTAGTAGCCATAAGGTCTTGTGTTGTAATCTTTTAGGAGAACTCTCTTGTTATACACCACTCTGAATTTCTTCCTGAGTGGTCTGTTTTCTAAAGTGAAAAGTTTTTTATTTCGATGGATCTGCTTACCGTGAACCAGTAACTCTTGAGGAGGGGCTTCATGAGACGTCACAAAATTCTGAACTAGATTGGTTAGTGACTCGAGGTTTATAATTTTACCAGTTTCGTGATAGATGGTGATACCTTTTACCTTTTATACATGTTTTGCCTTGTGCCGTTTTATACCCGTACGTCTTTGGACCGCCTGAAGCAAATTCAATAATATAATCACCAGGATTTAACTCACTGGTGAGCTCTCCTAAATAGTCACCCAGAGGAAGATTGTACTGACCAGGCTGAGAAGTAAAAATGACCAAGTCGGTGTAGCCCGAGGCCTCCTGCTTGCCTTTTAGATGAAGCTTGATAGTCTGAGAATAACTCAGAAGTACGTTCGGGTAATGCCAAATCTCATATACTTTTGAAACTTTATACCCTTTGTCAATGGCCTTTGCTATTTCCACACTGCACCAAGTACCGGTTAAAGCTCTCTCATCCTCTGTGTGACGACAGTCCACAATCTGAGCTTCTGTCTCCGCACAGGTGCAACAGAGGGTGAACATTAATTTCCCACAAAACCTGAGAGGCAAGACTGGAAAATTGAGACCACGTGGAGGCTGAATGGTGGCTTTAATTAATCCAAAATACTGCCCGAGATCACCAAACTGACAAAAAATGATAGTGGGGTGACCGTTCGGGTACATTTTTGTTTTATTCACAAACGGGTACAAGCTAGTGAAATCATAATAGTGAATCTGTTCGGGCCCCACTGCCTTGTGGTACAATTTTATGGCGTTGGTACGTCCCTGAACGACGAGTCCCTCGGTTGTATACGTTGAGGGAAATCACAGTGTTTTAAGAAACTCTGTAGCCTGAGGTCCTGTTTTTCATACTCTCCCAAGAATGCTCCCAGAGCACGCGCACATCTAGATTAAATTTTGTCCTAAGTATTTCCAATTTTCTCAAACTTTTGATACATAGCCGCACAAGTCGTACCGGGTAAAGGATGGGTACTGTTTAAATCATAACATTCGGGACAGCCGTGATAAAAACAACCAGCAAATTCAAAGGCTGTCGGAACAAACGGCATAGCCGTCAAGATAAAAGGAGCCCTTCTTTACTTCCCCAAGGTTTAGAGCGTGTTGAATGTTCAATTTTTCTGTTTCACAGAGATACAATAACCATTGAATAGATGCGTTCAAACAGTTTTTCTGACTACTACTGTAATGGTCAGAAGGAATTATACCTACAGACTTTGGAGGCATACAGTTTTTCCTGTACATGGCCATACATAGAGATGCCAGGGTCATGCATTGAAACGGGTCAATATTGCCAATTTTGATGACTTTGTCTCTGAATTTAATGCACGCTGTTCTAAGAATTTCGACATCATTTTTACAATAAAAAGCCATCTCCTCTTTAAAATTAAAACACCATGCTTGACCCCATCGTACCAGGTTAAAAATTCTTCCTTTTCTTTGGTCATCATGCTGTGAACACCATAGCATTCAGGTTCGGGGTAGGGACCAATATAATTCTGATTTTCAGCCGTATTGAAGAAATGGGGGAAATAATCTTTTGCGGATTCAAACCCCATGTCTTTAGGCATGGCACTCAATTTCATTGTTAAAAAATTCAAAGAATCTATAAAACGTAATTTATAACCATCATCTGTGAAACACATCAGCTTATTTCCTTGAGTAGTAACACTAGGGTTCACACCATTTTCAAGCAAATAGTACCCATCATAACCTTTTGAATTGTGAGCTATGAAGGTATAGCCATGATACTTGGGGCGACGGTATCTGGCAAAGAACTGGTGTACACAATCTTCACCCGCCCAGAACCAGGATTTACCCTGTAAGGACTTACAGTATATGTAATTAGGAATGTGCACCCCTGTTTCTTGCCTACTTTCAGAATCATAAAACACGTATTTCTCGCAACGATCCTCAGACTTCAAGGTTTCTATAAAGCACTGATGGTTTTCTGCATCATTTTCAATTTTTGTTTTACAAACACGGCATTCCTTGGGCCAACATTTATGGGGTTTTTAGGCCCTGTGTAAGTTTTGTATCACAGGGGACACATTTTTGCAGTGTCACAGGCTGCTTCCATATCGTTGGTCTTGTCGTTAAATTTAATAATCGTATGCTGAATAAAACAAAATTGGGGCCGTCAGTAACGGTTGCAATCACCACACTTGATAAGTTCTTCAGGGATCGGACGGCAATCTGGGGAGAAACACACGTTGCAGTGGCCTTCACAACGATGGCTAAGGATGGAGTGGTAGCTTGTGTAACAGTAGTCGCACAAGTATTTCACCCCCAGAAACCCCTTTAAATTCAAAATACCGTAGTAATGGTTGTTGTGTAAAAACATAAAATAGGTTTTGGGGTTTCTACCTCGGGAGCTTTCAAATTGTAAAAATTTCTCATTTCTTAGACACCTGTACCAGACAACAATTTTAATACCCAGCAAGTTTTCAAATTTATGCAAGTCCGCAAAGGACACTTTGTCATGCTCAGATAATCCAGCCCTGCTCTGAAGGTTATACGCTTCACGCATGCATAACTGTGGGCTTTGCCTGTACCGGTCTTCCATTAGGACATCAAGCAGACAAAAGGCAAAACAGAGCTGATTCCTGTAATTATAAGAAATAATTAAATGCTTAATTTTCTTTCTATTTCATGGTTGAGTAGAGATAATACCTTGCGGGCGCCACGAGCGCCCCCACTAGGTGACCGAACAATCTAAGTGACTAGCATCAGAGACTCATCAGCCAACACACTCGCATGACTCTGAAGAAGATTCTCTATCTGCTGAAGAAAACCGTCTACATTAATATTAGAGCCAGTCAACTGTATAAAAACGCTGATAGGTAATGAATCAGCACGTAATTCTAGCTGTACAACATCTTGCAGATTTAAAGTTCCTGAAAAACTATCCAGAATTCTTTGCAACGTCTCATGAATACTGTTAAACATCTCCTCGTAAGACTCTAGTTCATAGGCATCGGCGAAATTTTAAGAGGTGTCTTATTTCAGTGTGGTTAAAAGCAGGTCTGTCAATCTGCTGAAAAATGTCCTGACCGTCATTACTAGAGACGGCAGAGGGCCCGGCCATGCCTAAAGTAGACGAGGGTGAAGGTTTAGATACCACAGAACTGCCAGACATGACTGGCGCGATTGAAGAGGTTGAAGAGGTAGCTGCAAACGGCTGTGTAATAGGGACTGAGGAAGCAGTGACTGGAACAGAGGGCAAGACTGAAACAAGGGGAGCAGATGTGGGGGTTACTGGAACAGAGGGGGCACAGGGGCATACTAAAGTAGAGGGAGCAGAAGTGGGAGCTACAGGGAATGGAACAGAGGAGACAGTGACTGGGACAGAGGGGCATACTAAAGTAGACGGCTTGGCACCAGAAGGGCTAGCTGAAATAAACGAGACAGAAGGGTTAGAAAAAGGGGGCAAGACTGAAGTAGAGGCATTAGCAACTGGTGCCGAAGCAGAGGGCCCAGAAGTAGAAGCTACAGGGACAGAAACAGAGGAGACTTGAGCAGAAGGTACAGATGTAGCCAAGGGAGTAACCGAGACTGATGTGGCCATACTGTGAGAGGGGGCAGCATTTACAGAACCCAACATGTTTGTTAAACCATGAACCGTTTGAGCATTCACATTTTCGTTCAAAGACCGCTGAACCCTTTCTAACAAGTTATTTAATGTTTGCATTTCATCCAGGGTGGCTACTGGACGTAGGGCTTCTAAAAGGCTGTCAAGCTGGTCAAAGTCGATGCGAGTGGTAACAGGTGAAGGAACTCTCATGGTCGCTACTATATTATTCATTTGGAACAGGTTTTGATTTTGCCAATTAATATATTCCAATTCATTAAAATATCGGGGTGGTGGAGTAGGCATTTTTGGGGGCCAAACAGAAAAGCAGAGTTCATTCGCCATGTCATGCAATAAACCAGCATTTTGAGAACCGCTCCCAACGTCCAAGTCCTCACTTGTACGCCTTTTGCCAGACATTATTTGGGGAACAAGTTTTCTAAAATTGCATACAATAAAATAACCTTTTCACGTATATCAGGAGACAGGATTAAGAGTTTTGAAAAATCAACAGCACTCGTTCGATTTCAGCCTTGAGCTCAGCAGCGGGATCAAATCTTTCAGGTTCACCGATTATTTGGGTGAGAAGTCCAGGTGATGATGCAAACGGCGGTGAACCCCCGAGTATCTGAGTCAGTAAGCCTGGAGAGGCTGGTTCTGAAAAAACAAGCATTACTAAGTTTTTTCTTTAAAAATAAACATGGAAACTTCGGAAGAAAACCTGCTCTTTGGGGGCGTCAAGTATTCTGCTAAAAAGTAAATATTTAACCCCTACGCCTTATTTTCTTCCCCACACACACATACACACACGAACCCTCAGTGGAAAGTGATACTTACTTTCTAGGGACTCTTTGGCTGAGGCAGGATTTTTATTCTCAAAAAGACAATCTGTTTCCGCTATTAAATCCTCCAATTGCAAACTAGTTAGATTTAAAGAATCAAACAGTTCACCCTCCGATTCTAAAATATAAAAGACTAGGTTTGTACGTACTTAAAGACCATTGCATTAAAAAGGTTATGCATTTCCATTAAAAGTAATTAGTATGAGACGTACATTAACATTTAAAAGTAATAAGTTTGTACATACTTAAAGACATTAAAAGTTTTAAATCACCGTGGTCTTATAAACAACATTTCGATTTAAAAGTACGGTCGAAAGAAGATCTGACTCACTTTTCCATCAGCCAACCGGCCAGAAACTACAACCTTCTGAAATAAGAAATATAATTAATTTATAAACTCTGGGCATTACGACTAGATACAGTTTTTTCATTTAAAAGCAGAAAACATACCTCCGAGTGAGAGGCTGCTTTGAGATTGCTCTTCGTCACTGGAACTATCTGATTTGAAAGCGGATATAAAAGAATATCATTTCAACAGTTTGAGACGGGCGTTAACGGCATATATTTCGATAATCCACACTTACCCTCAACCACAAAAGTATTTTTTGCCATGCCAGCCATTGCGGAAGAAAAAGCGAAAACGCCTACCTTATGGAAAAGATCTTGGAGACACTCGTAATGTTTGAATAGTTATTGTAGTAACACCCGCAAAGCAGAACACTTTATGCGGCACCTAGGGACCCGTAACGCCTTGGAAGGGCGGAGCGAAACACGCGGGACGTTTGTGAGAAAGCTCATGGGTTCAGAGTTGTTGATGATCCGCCTCTAAGGGGCGGTGACCCTTTCTAGCGGCAAAGAAGCCTCATTCAAACACACACCGCTGTAAGGTTCACATCTAAGCATATACTTTGTTTTACCGAGAGATCGCCACACGTATTTTAAAGTTAATATACTGTAAATTTGAAATAAAGTCTATTTTGACATTTACACAATTAACACGGCTAAAATACAGTATCGGAAAGAGCCCTTTCTTAGATCGCCACGTGTATTTCTAGGTTAATATATAGTACTGTAAATGTGAAACGAGATCAATTTCGACATTTGCCCGATTAACGTGGCTAAAATACCGGCGAAAGAGCTGGGTTTGTACTTGGCATATAGATCGAGAGACCCTTTTTAATAACTTTTCTTGCGAGCTTGTAAAGATCATTGTGAATATGAGTCGTTAGTGGAAAATATTTCATTTAATAACTTTGTTATTAGACCATAGGAATGTAAAATGTGTTGTGATTAAGTTCGCAGAGCCAGTGCTGAAAAGTGTGTTAAGAATTTTAGTAAAAATCAGAAGGAGTGTATATATTCTTAATCGCTTTGATTCAGGGTGAGAATAAGTATTTTACTTTATGATATAAAAAATAGAACACGTTTAAATTAGATTAAGACTTTTGTTAATTGATAACATGAAAGGCGCCGACTCCCTGTGGGGACATAATTGCTGCAACGTCTGGCTGTGGCCTAAAACAACAGGTAAGCATTTTAGATTATTATCATGTAATCAGAAAGGCACTGCCTTGTAACGGCATGGTAATTAAATTAAAGAGACAGGCCGTGATCAACCATATTTGTCGCATTCTGATGGGGGAAGTAATTGAAAAACAAGTCTGATCGATCATATGGTTAAAACCGTATTCGGCGCCTTACGATGGGGAAAGTAATTGGAAAAACAAGTCTTTTAGCTTAATTTGTTTTGAACCGGTGAAATTTACAAAGAGGCGCGCAGGCATTAGGAGTGGCTATGTATTTTCTTCCTTTTGATTCTAATGCAGCTTATAACGTTTTTAGAAAATTGTATATTTATTTTCTTACTATTAGTTTATAACTTAGAGGGGGAGTGAAAATCGTTTTTAGTTATGTCTGTGTCGTGATCTTATAACTTAGTCTGGTTTGAAGGGGTGAATATTTCAGTTATGGCTGTGCATGAAAGATAAGTGCTTATCAAATAAAGACTTTTGTCGTGATATTATAACTTAGAGCAGAGATTCCATATCGTTTTTAGAAAATTGTATATTTATTTTCTTGTATGTGGGTAAGGTTTTTAGTGGGGCGTGTTTTTCTTTGTCTTGACTTGTCAGCTTGTTGAAGTAAGAAGGAAAGTGAATAAAAACCATTGATTAGTTCTTTTATTTGATAATTTACTACCACTTGCCCATCTGGGAAGGGATATTACAGTATATTTATTTTCGTACTATTAGTTAATAACTTAGAGCGGGTGTGCGAATATTTTATAGAGTTTTTATGTAGTCGTACATATGCGTGGCTTTGCATGCAGGATAAGTGTATATTTAATTTTATAATATTAGTTTTGAATCTAGTGTTTATAAAATGAGGTCGTGTGTGTCGTGAGTTTATATCTTAGCGCGGGTGTGTGAATATTTTCAGAAAGTTACACATAGCTATGACTGCAAGATAAGTGTATATTTAATTTCTTAATATTAATATTGAACCTAGTGTTCATTAAATAAACCCACGTGTCCTAAGTTTATAGCTTATAAATACATTTTCATACTTTTATAGTATCATATTTACATAAATGATATTTTCATACATTATATTTTCCAGTTTTCATAAATCATAGTTGGGGCGGGGCTTAATGTCATCCATCATATTTGGGGGTGTGGCTTAATTTAATCAATCAAATTAACACCTATTTTGACAGTTGCTGTCTATATGTACTACTCCTGACCGTGTTGAGCTGCCCTCTGCTGTCCCGGGAGAGGTGTTGTTCCATGCCAGGTCCTTTCCCAGTCCTTTTCCTTAAGAAGGTGTACTGGCCAGGTCAGAGTCCCATTGCTTACATTGAGTATATGTTGTGTATATTAACGTGTTGTGAGTGTATGGCTGCTACCTTGGCCAGGTCTATCTTCTAAAAGAAATTTTAATGCAAATGAGACTTCCTGGTTAAATAAAGGTGGAAAAAAAGTGGTCATTGTCTGGACTTAATTTTGGAACGGCAGTCTGTACAGAAGCATGTAAATGATTGTCAGAAAGTTTAGATCTTAATCAAGGCGCGGAGGTAAAACTCACTTGGCCTTGAAAGTGAGCAGCACGGCGTGAGGTCGATATTACTGAATTGCAATTTGCTGTGACGATTTCAGATGTCAGGGAGAATTTTTCCAGCCTTCATATCCCTCAGGTGCCTCCGTCTGGATAGGAGTTTCTAGATCTGGATATCGAGGGTCTGGAGTTCTTCGACAACGCAGTCCATCTCGTCGTCAGCCATTGTCTGCTTCCGCTTCATGTCAAAGGAAAGAAAGAAAGAGAAAAAGTTACAGCAGAGAAACACAACTAGAAGTCGCCGTTCCTCGTGCCAACAGATTTTCTTAATGATTCAGGGCTATCAGTTAATGTGCCTCTCCTGAATGGGCTCAGCCCTGTCCAGACACAGCACAGTGGGTACTTTGTGCCATTGGACTCAAAAACCTGGCAGCCTCTCCTACACAGCAATGACTGTGTCAGTTTAGAAAGAAACCACTTCAGTTTCTGGAAAAAAGTTAATCTCCGTTGAGAAGATGGATGGCTGTGAATCGGCTTTGGTGACCTACGTGGTCTTTGTGTTTTTTCTGCCATTTTTTTACCTCACAAGATCTGCAAGAAAAAGTAAATATTTACAAGTGATCAGGAACAGCATCAGCCTGAAAAACATCCAACCTAAATGACAAGAGAGAAAGACAAAGAAGAAAAGCAAAATTACACATGAATCTCAAAAAATACAGGTAGGTAACACAAGTTCATATAAAGACGACTGTAACATCATATGATCAGTTTAATAAGAACACACAGGCCACAATGTCACAATTGCATTTTTATGTAACTTTCTTTCTACATTGAGCCATGTAAGGTAAGGAAGTCCTTTTCATGTCAAACCGCTCTTTAGATTCTACTTATTGAACAGAAACACGGAGAGGCCATTGACAACTTGTCATCTTATGGCTTTGAATCTGTAGGCCTCAGGCCCAGTTTGTGGTGAGCTCAGCTGATGATAAACCACCAGAGAAGTGAGTTTCAGGTACAGACAGTTAATGTGTACCTATGTGAGAAAAGACGGCTCACCAACTTTAAATTGAGAGTTAATGGGTTTAAGAAGAGATGGATTGAAAAAGAGCGGGTGGCTTGGACAACACTAAAGTACATCCCAAAAAGCTGAAGCCCCCAGCCTTCACAGAAATATTTAGAGGACAAACAGCACAAAAGAATATTAAGATAGCAAGAGTCGGACCTCCGCTGTCAGGCAGGTTGATCAGTATGGGAGTATAAAGAGTTTGGAGGTCCGCATACGAGAGCTGTCGCCTCATATAAGAGCACTGGCCTCGACTCAGAACAAACGTGACGTTCTCGTAATGGGCCGTGTGATGGAAACGTGTTCAGTACAGTAACAGTGACGGACTGTGTGTGTGTCCATCATGTAACTGAAATTCTGGGTCGCCAGAAAAAGGGGCTTCAGGCAGCCACGAGGACGGCAGGTTTTGGACATTTCTTAAATGTGAAATAGAAATTCAGTTGAGTGTCCAGTGTAAACTACAAAGTCAAATTCATTTACATATTTATTTTTTTTTAACCTGGGATTGAAAAATGTTACTTGTCTAAATAACCCTTGAGGTGTTCTAATGTGGTAAGCAAGGGTATACTTTGTGTTTCTAAAATGACAGGTCCAGTGTTTTGTATGTATAAATAAAGTTGTGATGCTAGCAGAGCTGTTACAGTGCTCTCTAATTTTAAAAACAACTCAAATACTTTCTCCACAGAAGTGACTTCTACATGTTGATGTCTGTTTTGTGTTTCTTTTTCTAGAGCTACACTTTGACATGAATTCCTTTCCTGTCCTCTAAGCTGATGTGCCTAAAGCATTTGCTTTGTTCAAATATATTTATTCAGTTTTTATTCTGCACTCCTCCCATTACGCTTATGGCTGTTGTCACACACGTGAGATTGCGAGGCAGTCTAAGGGCTCCACTAACTGTAAGACGCTAAGTCAGGGGTTGACAAAGGACACTAATGTCTCTTCTCCCTCTCCTACAGATCACCAGAAGGGAAGCCCACCTAAAGCACTTCCAGCTCCCGCACTCCCTTCCTGACCACGCCTCCCAGCTGACCTCACTTCCTCCCCATCCCTCCTGGACCTGCCTCTTCCTCCCCAGCACCTATAAAACCATCCACCTCATCTTGTGAGTCAGTCCTGTTTTGAACTCCACACTGGCCATTACTCTGGTGTGTTTTCTGAGAGAGTCAATTGCTGTTGGCAATATACGGGGTGGATCCCCAAACCTTTTTCCCTATTTGTCTATTTTCTTACACTCTTTTATAAAATACACTTGAGAAAGAAAACTGGTATGAGATGTGTCTTTTATACTCACACTTGTGCGCTGTCAGACACAAATACATTTATATTTATGTACAAAACCGCAGCTGAAAGGTGACTTTTTAGGGCTGTTTGCAACCGTGGCTCGGCAGTCAAGACCTGAACTTATTTTAATTTACTTCTAATATTTTTAACATATTGACTCATTGCTACAAAATATTTGGTAAGTAAAAAAAGGAATATCTTGGTGTTTAATGAATTACTAACAAAGCCATAACTTTGAAAAGTTCATGAAGTACCGAGTGCATCTGAATGTTGAGTTATGTTTAAGTTTAACGTCTCCCACAGTTTGCATTTGTTGTGTTAAAACTTCGTGGCATATGATGATCTGTTAGCAGCTGAGGCACTGGGATGGAAGACAATGTGTGCCTGGGGTGGGGCGGGGGTTAGAAGTGCAGGAGTAGAGCTTGGAATTAAAGAAAAAGGCACAGCGTATGTGAGATAAGCTAACGTGAGACAACTAACACCCGGGGGCACCACCACAAGATTTGTAGTGGGGTGAAAAGATGAGGCCAGTGCATTACATGGGGAAGGACACTTAAAGTCTAAACCTTAGGCAAAATACAAGCTATAACAGTTATTAATATAAGAGTAGGATTATGTAATAGCAATATTAGATTAAAATAAATAATTTATTGGCCTATTAAATACAAATTTACAAAATTACAATTTGAAAGAATCATCTGCAGTAACCTACTGCTAATGAATATTGTACTTAATTTTAATCTGATACTGATAGGTGGGGATATATATATATATATATATATATATATATGAAGATGAATATTAATGCATATGCATGTAACTACAGCCCCTCCTGGCTCCTCCCAGAGTTTTGCACACTTAAATAAGAAAATCAACATAAACATCCCCTTCTGTTTGGTGGTTTGTTAAAAGACAATGGGAAAAGCACATCAGGGGGGAGAGGAATTTCAGCAAATGCGAAGTGGAGGTCCTACTCGGTGAAATGGAGGCAACAAAAAATGTACTTTTTAGTGGTATAGGCAGTGGTATTCGCAGCAAAAGGAACTTGATGGAATGACACTCTAAGTTCAAGTACAAAAAGTCTCAGAGTGCCCGAAATAAAGAAGTGATCAGATGTCAAAGTCGATGTGGAAAGGCAACTTGTAGCCCACTGTCTGAGTGTAGTATGGAAGTGTATTAAGGCACAGAGAAAAGAGAGAAAAAATAGGGACAATAGAGAAGAATAATGTTGACTTTAGTCTCAAAATGTCCACTTTAAACTCGTAGTTCACGACATTCTACTTTAATGATAAAATAAACTTCATCTTAAATCGATGTTTAATTTCTTAGAGTTCCTCATATCCCATCGTAGCTAAAGTAGCATGTTAAATGTTTCATATTCTTTGTGTGTGTGAATCACTATTTGCTTTTTAAATGAGCTTTCTCATTCTCAGACAGGAGCGCACAGGCAGTGATCGCCACACAGAATACATTCATGATATGACACCTCTCTGAACATTTCAGAATACTAAGATGTATACTTAATATAATTTTATAATGAAATGAATTAGTAAAACCCATCCATCCATCCATTATCCAACCCACTATATCCAAATGACAGGGTCATGGGGGTCTGCTGGGCCAATCCCAGCCAACACAGAGCGAAAGGGAAACAAACCGTAGGCAGGGCATCAGCCCACCGCAGGGAGCACACACACACACACACACCCCAAGCACACACTAGGGACATTTTAGAATCACTAATCCACCTAACCTGCATGTCTTTGGACTGTGGGAGGAAACCAGAGCGCCACACAGACATGGGGAGAACATGCAAACTCCACGCAGGGATGACCTGGGAAGTGAGCTCGGGTCTCCTAACTGCGAGGCAGCAGTGCTACCACTGTGCCACCCCATTAGTAAAATATGTGTTAAATTTTACAGATAAGTTATCTTCATTAAATGTATACTGTTAATTAAACATGGGGGCACTGTGGTGCAGCAGTAGTGATGAGCTAGTGCCCCATTCAGGGATTGTTCCTCTGTCGCACTGTATGTTTGCTGGGACTGGTGGGACCCTGGATGGATGGATGGAATAATTAAACATGTATTACAAAGGTTTTTCTATGTTCCTTAAAAATTTTGAAGAATCCATATTCTAAGCAGACTGCTCATTTTTAATTTATTACAGAGCTTATATTGTGGTAGTTGATTACGTGGAGAAAGAAAAAGGAAAGACAGGAATCAAGGATTAGCAAGCTTCACAGACACAGTACTGCTGCAATAAATTATTTCATCGAGGGTTGCATGCGTCACAACAAACATCTTGCAGGATCAATCCCTGGATGTGACCCCAGCTCAGTTACCGAATGTCTAATGTCCTCCAGTTCACTCGGTTCTCGTCCGTTATCTTCCCACAGTGTATGGATCAGTTTACTTGTCTTTTCTAAATCAAAGAAAAACTTTGTTGGTGCATCAAAATGGTTCAAAGTTTGAAATCTTGATCTTATCAAAGACCCTTGAGCTGTTAGATTTAAAAGTTCTGCAAGCAGTCAGTTTAGCAGAAACCTCTCCATTGTATCCTATTTGTAACGTTGTCTGCAGTTCAATGATTTCCTACTCCGGTGATTCCATCTGCTGACAGCACTTTCTGGTAACTTGTTCTGTATACAGCTGACAAAACACTGTGATTTGGACTTTGGAGACGTCCTACCACTGCCTGAGTGAAGTCAAAGTGGGGTTTGGTGAGAGTCCATTGATGCCAGAAAAATTGAAAGCAGTGAATGAAATGAGAGGCTTGTATTAGAGAGACATTAAGGTGCCAGGAAGATTTCAAAGGAGGCTTATTAGGAATGAAAAAAGAGTGATTAGACAGGCCAAATGGAGAGATGTAGAGAGTAGTAACTGTGTTCAAATGGTGACTATGACAATAAAAGCCGTCTAACTGAGCCGTCAACACAGAACCATCTTGTTCTTTAACCCAAGTATATTGTTTAGCTGAAGGGAACTTATTAGGCCAAATGTCCACTAAATCTACTTGCTTTAATAAGGTTTGTAACGTCCTCATGGATCCCTGGTGCGATTCAGTGCCAATGTGATCTGATTAAAGATCTTCTGTACAGTTAAAATGCCCCTACCAACAGAATTTCACCATTAAAAAAAGATTCCACCACTCCATGAGTAGACTCAAAAACCACATCCTCTCCTTCTCATTTGTAGTTTCGTAAACGTCGAACACCAGCAGCTCCTGATCTCCATCACTGACTTGTACGACTAACAGGTGCCCAGCCACCACCTCGCTAATATTTGTTATCTTTAAATCGACTGATTTTGAAAAAAGTAACGCTACCCCACACTGAGATGATGGCCATGACTGAGAAACGCCGGACCCCCAACTCTGTTTACCAGTTGGTCTGATGTTGTGGATCAGAATGAGTTTCTTGAAAGAAAGTCACCTGCAGAAATTTTAGGTGTAAAAGATCAAAAACATCATTTATAGTTAAGCTGCCAATATGGGGAAAGAAAAAAGTGGAGAAAACAACAAAATAAACCACAAAACTGACAAAGTAAAACTAAATGAAGGGGCCATTATTTCTGATAGGCTTGAGCATGTTGCTCGTTACATTTTTCACCCTGGTGGTCTCTTTCTAGTCCATTCCTAAATAAACTGCCTTTCTCGTGACTCTTTAGGCTGACACCAGAAACAGGCCGAGCTCAGGATGGTGGTCTTCTACATTTACTCCTCTCTTATCGTCAGTAAACTATAAAACCTTTCTGATGCTGCCAGTGCTGTACCTGCCCCTGGGTTGGTACTGTGTGGATGTCCTGCTCCTCGCTGAGCCATCTGTGTTGCCCAGATAACTCGCTACATCTCTCTCTGGCATATAAAATGGTTGTTGTCTCCCCCAAACCTCTCGCCAGACACCAAAAGTTTCTTTTTTCAGCTTTGATTGCTCAAATTCTTTTCATTTTTTAGAAGGAACTTTAAAAAACTGATCAGATACGCACACACACCTGCACACTCTCTCCACATTCACCCTGGCTTTTCTCACTCAAGTGTCCCTCCACGGTCCACTTCATGGCACTCCCTATTGGGGTCTGTCACCAGAAGTCAATACTTCATTTATTTCCATTGTCAGAGACTCATTTGCAGTGGAGACGACTAGCACAGCTTGCTCTGAGCACATATTCTTAGTCTTCTCCCCGCTGTTATTTACTTCAAATGCACCATTTACTCTTTCCAAGTAGCTTTTCACAGGCGTACCTGTTGCACTAATAAAGGGCACAGACTCAGACAAACACTCATCCTCAGCCGGTGTGACTTCATTCAGTTCAGTCAGGCTCTGCTGTGCTGGGGGGCTGATCACTCGCAGCACCCACTTCTGCAGCAGCCCCGTTCACAACAACCTTACAATCATCCATACTTTCGATTCCCAGTTCCCTTTCTGACTCGTCTCTTCATTCCTGATGTTTACCTCCACTAATTTCTCAACTGAAGGAGCAAAGCTACACGGTAACCCAACCATTTCCACTTGACACTGTGACGTCTCATGTCCAGGTCTGCCACAGTTAAAGCACTTCATTGTGTCAGAGGTCGCAAACATCACGTAGTTAATGACATCAATTAAAAATTGAAGTGCTACATTAAAATTATCGTTCATAAAATCACGTACACTTGCCTCTTTAAATAAACAGCATGCTTTAACACTTACATTCTGCATTCTAAAGGAAACCTAGTAATATTTGACAGAGCTTATCCATAACTATTTATTTCCTATAGCAAAATATCATTTTTTAGGAAAAGGTGGGGGGTGGGATTTAAATTCTCTTTTTTCGCCAGAGCTGATGACGGCAAAACTGTGACTAAAGCACCACAAATCACTAATCCTTCAACAAGTTTATTAGTTAGTGCGTCCTCATTCACAAAAACCACTAAAGGCGTTAGGTTACGTTTCTGTAACCAGTCGCTTTCCCTGCCGTAACCACACACACTTCAGCAGACCCCTGTGGTCCCACCAAAAGCTTAACTCCATTTCAGGTCAGAAGGCTCTCAGACTGTTCAGGCAACAAGCCAGGCGGTGCTTTTTAGACACAGCTGTGGAGAAAGATGTTAAAGCTGAGCCTTATTGATAATCGACAGTGAACAATAACTACACAGTGACAATACTAATAAAAGAAAAGAAGATAAAAGTCAAACTGACAGATGGACATCCACTTCAGCTTTACTCACAACTCCACTTGGACTCACCGATTGCAGACCACAGTAATCGAGAGAGATAGAGATAGATAAGGCGCTATATAACAGATAGGTAAGGCACTGTATAATAGATGTGAAAGTTATTATTTAATAGATATTTATATTTTTAAATATATTTTGCACAATAATAGAAAACACAAAAATATCAGTATTATACAGTTAATAAATAATAATTTCACAAGAAAGTTAATAATTCTATTACTCCATCACTACTCCCCCAGTACATGCCACCTACTCCACACAAATTCACATAATTGTCTGTGATAAATAATTAGTTACATTTTTTAACAAAGTATCAACTCCAATCAGTTTACTTCACATCTCCTCCCCAGTACATGCCTGCTACTCCACACATTATAATTCAAATATTTATTACAAAAACAACACTATCACCACTACCACTCCCAGTACGTCTCTTCTGTACATTCACTGTGCCCCCCAAGCCCCCATAAATCGCAGAAGGTGTCCATGTCTCCAATAAGGTGGTGTTAATGAACTCCAGTTTCCCTCTGCACTTCACCAGTACTTTGAACATCAGCAGCGTGTTGGTTGTCATTGAGTTTTTCTGTTTCTTCGTGTTTTAAAAATTGAGAGCTTTGCTCGGCCAAGATATGAATGGCCCAGCACTCTCTTTCTTCTCTCTTTCAGACTACAATTAATGGCCGGCTTCATATTCCGACCCTCACCCCCAGGCCGCCAGGAGGAGCTCTCCCGAGAGCATGGACGGGTCCCAAGTTCCAGCAGGGCCTCATGGACTATGTAGTTTTTATACGCAGCCCTGCTGGATACCTTGGAGACCACCGGGAGTCGCTGTCAGGAGGCGAGTAGACTCATTTGGGCACATTGACCCGGACGTTCGTCACATGAAGAGTGACGGGCTTCCGGGGTAAAGGAAAAGGACTATTTACCCTGACCCAGAAGGAATTAGGACTTGTGGACTAGGAACACTTCCGGGTCAGGAACTATAAGGACCATGGGAACTCCCAGACAATGAGCTGAGCTGGGTGGTAGAAGGGCAACGCATCTGGGAGTGGAGGATTGATTATTGTTATTATTATTGTGGTTGATTTATGAATAGTGTGGAGTGGAGGGTGCTTGGTGCACATAATTATTATAATAAAAGAATTATTGCACTTTTACCTAGTGTTTTGGCGTGGTACCTGAGGGTTCAAGGGAGCACTACTGCCCCCTACTGCGACAGTATAAAAAGGCGACAGGCAGTTTATCTCTGATGACAAAAAGGAAGGACAACATTCAGGAGTTCCAGGAGAAACAATCCTCCATTGCTGGTTGCCAAGTCTCTTCTGCAGAGACAGCTTGTAAAAAGCTCCACGCTGGAGATCTGATTACTTCAACATGCAGTTCTTAGTAAGTCTCTGAGGAATCTGTAAACGGTCCCTTTAACACACAACTGGTTCTGATGGTTTTTTCCCATTGTGCCAAAGTCTTTGCCTACTAAATTACCAATCTAAGAATCAAGCTTGACTGATCGGTGCAATCTGTGACATTTGGTTTGATTTGAATGATGAACTCTGTGACCTTTGAGTCAAAGATCTGATTGTCAGGAGAGATATACTCACATAGTGACCCTGCGCCTAAGTTGACTAAGGCCTCTTTAAACTGGCACAGAAATTGGTTGGTGAGCCGTTTAGACCATGCATGCCCAGGACTGATGTGAGGTGCACTCTAGTGGACTAAATGCCCATTTGGCTATTTATAACAGGTGAGATCTTTGTGATTATTTATTTATTAAGATTTAATAAGAGCACAGCAGAGGGGATTTCATTATGTTGTTTCAAATCAGGAAACAATGAAGATTACTGAAAACAAGACGAGTTCTTATAAACTAATGATGCCAGGTAAAAAACATGGACTGATAAAATAGATAGGTCTAACAGGAGTAGCTGCTCAGTCAGTCAGTCAGTCATTGTCCAACCTGCTATATCCTAACAGAGGGTCACTGTCTGCTGGAGTCAATCCCATCCAGCACAGGGCGCAAGGCAGGAACAACCCCCGAGTAGGGCGATAGCCCACTGCATGGCACACACACACCAAGCACACACTAGGGACAATTTAGGATCGCCATTTCACCTAACCTGCATGTCTTTGGACTGTGAGAGGAAACCCATGCAGACATGGGGAGAACATGCAAACTCCACGCAGGAAGGTCCAGGGAAGCGAACCCGGGTCTCCTAGTAGCTGCTTATCAAATCTCAAATTGTTCAGTTTTTGTAAGAGAGTAAAAGCCAGACGTCTTCTGTGCCTTTGAACAACCTCTGCAGTGTTTGGAGCCTGAAGGCCTCCATTTTACTTTACTTGCTCTCTTCTGCCACTGGTAGTTACAGCACATCTTTCTGGATCCAGTGCATACTGTCTCAAAGCAAGTTTAGGGTGATCACACCTGAGTTTGTGCCGAAACAAGAAGGAAATCAGGTTTTTTAGAATTAACATCCTACCTCTGTAAGAAATGTCCATTGAGAGCCACCCAATGGTTCAGCCGAACTTCAATCTTCTCTGTCCACCCCACCCAATTGTCTTCAGCGGTGCCTTCCTCACCCAACTACACCTCCAGGTACCTAAAGATATTCTTGTTCTTTTGTAGGGTCTCGGGAAGAGCCGGAGGAGGTGCATTGCTTTTTAACCAGTTGAACTTTGTCTGTGAGAAACAATTAAGTAGGTGACTGAAGTGTTCACCTCAGAAGAAGAGGACACAAACACAGTCACATCATCCACATAGTAACAACAGGAAATCAGAGGCCAGAAAGATGACGTCTAAACTGCTTAAGAAGGGCTCAGTGGGTAAAGAGTAGAGCTGCCCTGGCAAATACCCCTGGTGACAGAGAAGGGAGCTCTCAGGGCACCAAATACATCTGTATAAAGTATTTCATTATATTTAACGAAAGAGTACCCAAACCCAAAAGCCTCCAGGACTTTAAAAAGACATTTCTGACCCGCTCTGTTAAAAGCTTTTTCTTGATCTAAAGAGATCAGTCCTGTCTTTGAAGTTACAATTTGGTCTTGTGCTAGATATACGAGGGGGGAGCCAAAAAAAAGAGACTTTTTCAAAAGCAATCATTTTATTTAAAATATTTTGAAAAATGTACTAGTCTCCTTTTAAAGAACTTCCCATTGGAAGACCCACACTTGTCCAATATCCTTTTCCAATGATCAAAACTTCTTTGGAAGTCTTCAACTAGGATGCTATTTAGTGCCGTTGTCGGAGCAGCGATCACGTCCTCCACACTGTTAAATTGGTGCCCTTTCAAGTCCCTTTTCTTTATGGGGACAAGAAAAAGTTACAGGGGGCCAAATTTAGTGAATGCGTTTGGGGGGCATGAGTGTCATGACCTGACTGGTTAAAAACTGGCGAATTTCTTTCTGTGGCACCCCTGCAAAAGAACCACCTCTTTCAACCCTCACAAACATATGCAGTTTTTAATATCTGGAAAAAATTTGGACTTAACTTGTTAAGAGATCTTTATATAGACAACGTCTTTGCATCCTATGAACAATTACAGTCCAAATTTAACATTCCAGCTACAAATTTCTTTCACTATCTTCAAATCAGGAACTTTGTTAAACAGAACCTTCCAGATTTTCCTCATCTTGCACCCTCATCCACGCTGGAAAAAGTATTGCTCAATTTCAAGGAGTTAGACTCCATCTCTACAATATATAAAATCCTTTTACAATCCCTTCCTTTCAAAGATCCAAGAGGACACTGGGAAAAAGATCTCTCAATTAATATATCAGAAAAGGAGTGGAAAGTAGCAATGTAGAGAATTCACTCGAGCTCCATATGTGCAAAGCATACAATTATACAACTCAAAATTATATATCGAGCACATCTGTCTCGACTAAAACTCTCCAAAATGTTTCCAGGGCATGATCCAACCTGTGAACGTTGCAACCAAGCCCCAGCCTCACTGGGTCACATGTTCTGGGCCTGCACCAAATTAACATTATTCTGGACAAAAATTTGTAATTACCTCTCAGACAGCCTTGGACTCACAATCCCTCCTAACCCATTAACAGCTGTGTTTGGGGTTCTTCCAGAGGGTCTTAAAGTGGCCCTGTCCAGACACAGCACAGTGGGTACTTTGTGCCATTGGACTCAAAACCTGGCAGCCTCTCCTACACAGCAATGACTGTGTCAGTTTAGAAAGAAACCACTTCAGTTTCTGGAAAAAAGTTAATCTCCGTTGAGAAGATGGATGGCTGTGAATCGGCTTTGGTGACCTACGTGGTCTTTGTGTTTTTTCTGCCATTTTTTTACCTCACAAGATCTGCAAGAAAAGTAAATATTTACAAGTGATCAGGAACAGCATCAGCCTGAAAAACATCCAACCTAAATGACAAGAGAGAAAGACAAAGAAGAAAAGCAAAATTACACATGAATCTCAAAAAATACAGGTAGGTAACACAAGTTCATATAAAGACGACTGTAACATCATATGATCAGTATAATAAGAACACACAGGCCACAATGTCACAATTGCATTTTTATGTAACTTTCTTTCTACATTGAGCCATGTAAGGTAAGGAAGTCCTTTTCATGTCAAACCGCTCTTTAGATTCTACTTATTGAACAGAAACACGGAGAGGCCATTGACAACTTGTCATCTTATGGCTTTGAATCTGTAGGCCTCAGGCCCAGTTTGTGGTGAGCTCAGCTGATGATAAACCACCAGAGAAGTGAGTTTCAGGTACAGACAGTTAATGTGTACGTATGTGAGAAAAGACGGCTCACCAACTTTAAATTGAGAGTTAATGGCTTTAAGAGGAGATGGATTGAAAAAGAGCGGGTGGCCTTGGACAACACTAAAGTACACCCCAAAAAGCAGGAGCCCCAGACTTCACAGAAATATTTAGAGGACAAACAGCACAAAAGAATATTAAGATAGCAAGAGTCGGACCTCCGCTGTCAGGCAGGTTGATCAGTATGGGAGTATAAAGAGTTTGGAGGTCCGCATACGAGAGCTGTCGCCTCATATAAGAGCACTGGCCTCGACTCAGAACAAACGTGACGTTCTCGTAATGGGCCGTGTGATGGAAACGTGTTCAGTAAAGTAACAGTGACGGACTGTGTGTGTGTCCATCATGTAACTGAAATTCTGGGTCGCCAGAAAAAGGGGCTTCAGGCAGCCACGAGACGGCAGGTTTTGGACATTTCTTAAATGTGAAATAGAAATTCAGTTGAGTGTCCAGTGTAAACTACAAAGTCAAATTCATTTACATATTTATTTTTTTTTAACCTGGGATTGAAAAATGTTACTTGTCTAAATAACCCTTGAGGTGTTCTAATGTGGTAAGCAAGGGTATACTTTGTGTTTCTAAAATGACAGGTCCAGTGTTTTGTATGTATAAATAAAGTTGTGATGCTAGCAGAGCTGTTACAGTGCTCTCTAATTTTAAAAACAACTCAAATACTTTCTCCACAGAAGTGACTTCTACATGTTGATGTCTGTTTTGTGTTTCTTTTTCTAGAGCTACACTTTGACATGAATTCCTTTCCTGTCCTCTAAGCTGATGTGCCTAAAGCATTTGCTTTGTTCAAATATATTTATTCAGTTTTATTCTGCACTCCTCCCATTACGCTTCAATATACGCGGTGGATCCCAAAACCTTTTTCCCTATTTGCCTATTTTCTTACACTCTTTTATAAAATACACTTGAGAAAGAAAACTGGTATGAGATGTGTCTTTTATACTGACACTTGTGCGCTGTCAGACACAAATACATTTATATTTATGTACAAAACCGCAGCTGAAAGGTGACTTTTTGGGACTGTGTTCAACCGTGGCTGGGCAGTCAAGACCTGAACTTATTTTAATCTACTTCTAATATTTTTAACATATTGACTCATTGCTACAAAATATTTGGTAAGTAAATATATCTTGGTGTATAATGAATTACTAACAAAGCCCTAACTTTGAAAAGTTCATGAAGTACCGAGTGCATCTGAATGTTGAGTTATGTTTAAGTTTAACGTCTCCCACATTTTGTCTTTGTTGTTAAAACTTCATGGCATATGATGATCTGTTAGCAGCTGAGACACTGGGATGGAAGACAATGTGTGCCTGCTGTTTGGATTGGGGGGGGTAGTGCAGGAGTAGAGCTTGGAATTAAAGAAAAAGGCACAGCGTATGTGAAATAAGCTAACGTGAGACAACTAACACCCGGGGGCACCGCCACAAGATTTGTAGTGGGGTGAAAAGATGAGGCCAGTGCATTACATGGGGTAGGACACTTAAAGTCTAAACCTTAGGCAAAATACAAGCTATAACAGGTATTAATATAAGAGTAGGATTATGTAATAGCAATATTAGATTAAAATAGATCATTTATTGGCCTATTAAATACAAATTTACAAAATTACAATTTGAAAGAATGATCTGCAGTAACCTACTGCTAATGAATATTGTACTTAATTTTAATCTGATACTGATAGATGGGGATATATATATATATATAAATATATATGAACCTGAAATTTAACGCATATGCATGTAACTACAACCCCACCCGGCTCCTCCCAGAATTTTGCATAATTGAATAAGCAAATCAACATAAACATCCCCTTGTGTTTGGTGGTTTGTTAAAAGACAATGGGAAAAGCACATGGTGGGGGAGAGGAATTTCAGCAAATGCGAAGTGGAGGTCCTACTCGGTGAAATGGAGGCAACAAAAAATTTACCTTTTTGGTGGCATAGGCAGTGGTATACAGGTACACACAGCAAAAGGAACTTGATGGTATGACACTCTAAGTTCAAGTTCAAAAAGTCTCAGAGTGCCCGAAATAAAGAAATGATCAGATGTCAAAGTCGACGTGGAAAGGCAACTTGTAGCCCACTGTCTGAGTGTTATGTGGAAGTGTATTAAGGCAGAGAGAAAAGAGAGAAAAAATAGGGACTCTGAAGAAAAACGTTAACTTTAATCTCAAACTTCCACTTTTAACTCGTAGTTTACGACATTCTACTTTAATGATAAAATAAACTTCATCTTAAATCGATGTTTAATTTCTTAGAGTTCCTCATATCCCATCTTAACTAAAGTAGCATGTTAAATGCTTCATATTCTTTGTGTGTGTGAATCACTGCGTGCTTTTTAAATGGGCTTTCTCATTCTCAGACAGGAGCGCACAGGCAGTGATCGCCACACAGAATACATTCATGATATTACACCTCTCTGAACATTTTAGAATGCTAAGATGTATACTTAATAATTTTATAATGAAATGAATTAGTAAAATCCATCCATCCGTCCATTATCCAACCCGCTACATCCAAATGACAGGGTCATGGGGGTATGCTGGGCCAATCCAGCCAACACAGAGCACAAGGGAAACAAACCGTAGGCAGGGCATCAGCCCACCGCAGGGAGCACACACACACCAAGCACACACCAGGGACAATTTAGAATCACCAATCCACCTAACCTGCATGTCTTTGGAATGTGGGAGGAAACCGGAGCGCCCGGAGGAAACCCACGTAGACACGGGGAGAACATGTAAACTCCACGCAGGGAGGACCCGGGAAGTGAACTCAGTTTCCTAACTGCGAGGCAGTAGTGCTACCACTGTGCCTCCCCATTAGTAAAATGTGTATGTTAAATTTTACAGATATGTTGTTAACTTCATTAAATGTATACTGTTAATTAAACATGTGGGCACTGGGGTGCAGCAGTTTTGATAAGCTAGTGCCCCATTCAGGGATTGTTCCTCTGTCGCACTGTATGCTTGCTGTGACTGGCGGGACCCTGGATGGATGAATGGAATAAGTAAACATGAATTTCAAAGATTTTTCTATGTTCCTTAAAAGTTTTGAAGAATCAGCGTTCTAAGCAGACAGCTCGTTTTTAATTTATTACAGAGCTTATGTTGTGGTAGTTGATTACGTGGAGAAAGAAAAAGGAAACACAGGAATTGGGGTTAGCACGCTTCACAGACACAGTACTGCTGCAATAAATTATTTGATCGAGGGTTGCATGCATCACAACAAACATCTTGCAGGATCAATCCCTGGATGTGACCCCGGCTCAGCTACCTAATGTCTATGGTCCTCCAGTTCACTCGGTTCTCGTCCGTTATCATCCCACAGTGTATGAATCAGTTTACTTGTCTATTCTAAATCAAAGAAAAACTTTGTTGGTGCATCCAAATGGTTCAAGGTTTGAAATCTTGGTCTTATCAAAGCCCCTTGAGCTGTTTGCTTGCAGAGCTTCTAAATCTATCTTTTTAGCAGTCAGTTTAGCAGAAACCTCTCCATTGTATCCTATTTGTTATGTTGTCTGCAGTTCAGAGATCTCCTGCTCCGGTGATTCCATCTGCTGACAGCACTTTCTGGTAACTTGTTCTCTATACAGCTGACAAAACGCCAAGATTTGGATTTTGGAGACGTCCTACCACTGCCTGAGTGAAGTCAAAGTGGGGTTTGGTGAGAGTCCATTGCTGTCAGAAAAACTGAAAACAGTGAATGAAGTGAGAGGCGTGTATTAGAGAGACATTAAGGTGCCAGGAAGACTTCAAAGGAGGCTTATTAGGAATGAAAAAAGAGTGATTAGACAGGCCAAATGGAGAGATGTAGAGAGTAGTAACTGTGTTCAAATGGTAACTGAAACAATAAAAGCCGTCTAACTGAGCCATCAATACAGAACCATCTTGTCCTTTTAACCCAAGTATATTGTTTAGCTGACGCAAACTTATTAGGCCAAATATCCACTAAATCTGCTTGCTTTAATAAGGTTTGTACATCCTCATGGACCCCTGGTGCGATTCAGTGCCAATGTGATCTGATTAAAGATCTTCTGTACAGTTAAAATCCCCCCTACCAACAGAATTTCACCATTAACAAAAGATTCCACCACTCCCTGAGTAGACTCAAAAACCACATCCTCTCCTTCCCATTTGTAGTTTTGTAAACGTTGAACACCAGCAGCTCCTGATCTCCATCACTGACTTGTATGACTAACAGGTGCCCAGTCACCACCTCATTAATATTTGTTTTCTTTAAATCAACTGATTTTGAAAAAAGTAACGCTACCCCAGCACTGAGATGAGGGCCATGACTGAGAAACGCTGGACCCCAACTCTGTTTACCAGTTGGTCTGATGTTGTGGATCAGAATGAGTTTCTTGAAAGAAAGTCACCTGCAGAAATTTTAGGTGTAAAAGATCAAAAACATCATTTATCGTGACTCTTTAGGCTGACACCAGAAACAGGCCGAGCTCAGGATGGTGGTCTTCTACATTTACTCCTCTCTTATCGTCAGTAAACTATAAAACCTTTCTGATGCTGCCAGTGCTGTACCTGCCCCTGGGTTGGTACTGTGTGGATGTCCTGCTCCTCGCTGAGCCATCTGTGTTGCCCAGATAACTCGCTACATCTCTCTCTGGCATATAAAATGGTTGTTGTCTCCCCCAAACCTCTCGCCAGACACCAAAAGTTTCTTTTTTCAGCTTTGATTGCTCAAATTCTTTTCATTTTTTAGAAGGAACTTTAAAAAACTGATCAGATACGCACACACACCTGCACACTCTCTCCACATTCACCCTGGCTTTTCTCACTCAAGTGTCCCTCCACGGTCCACTTCATGGCACTCCCTATTGGGGTCTGTCACCAGAAGTCAATACTTCATTTATTTCCATTGTCAGAGACTCATTTGCAGTGGAGACGACTAGCACAGCTTGCTCTGAGCACATATTCTTAGTCTTCTCCCTGCTGTTGTTTACTTCAAATGCACCATTTACTCTTTCCAAGTAGCTTTTCACAGGCGTACCTGTTGCACTAATAAAGGGCACAGACTCAGACAAACACTCATCCTCAGCCGGTGTGACTTCATTCAGTTCAGTCAGGCTCTGCTGTGCTGGGGGGCTGATCACTCAGCACCCACTTCTGCAGCAGCCCGTTCACAACAACCTTACAATCATCCATACTTTCGATTCCCAGTTCCCTTTCTGACTCGTCTCTTCATTCCTGATGTTTACCTCCACTAATTTCTCAACTGAAGGAGCAAAGCTACACGGTAACCCAACCATTTCCACTTGACACTGTGACGTCTCATGTCCAGGTCTGCCACAGTTAAAGCACTTCATTGTGTCAGAGGTCGCAAACATCACGTAGTTAATGACATCAATTAAAAATTGAAGTGCTACATTAAAATTATCGTTCATAAAATCACGTACACTTGCCTCTTTAAATAAACAGCATGCTTTAACACTTACATTCTGCATTCTAAAGGAAACCTAGTAATATTTGACAGAGCTTATCCATAACTATTTATTTCCTATAGCAAAATATCATTTTTTAGGAAAAGGTGGGGGGTGGGATTTAAATTCTCTTTTTTCGCCAGAGCTGATGACGGCAAAACTGTGACTAAAGCACCACAAATCACTAATCCTTCAACAAGTTTATTAGTTAGTGCGTCCTCATTCACAAAAACCACTAAAGGCGTTAGGTTACGTTTCTGTAACCAGTCGCTTTCCCTGCCGTAACCACACACACTTCAGCAGACCCTGTGGTCCCACCAAAAGCTTAACTCCATTTCAGGTCAGAAGGCTCTCAGACTGTTCAGGCAACAAGCCAGGCGGTGCTTTTTAGACACAGCTGTGGAGAAAGATGTTAAAGCTGAGCCTTATTGATAATCGACAGTGAACAATAACTACACAGTGACAATACTAATAAAAGAAAAGAAGATAAAAGTCAAACTGACAGATGGACATCCACTTCAGCTTTACTCACAACTCCACTTGGACTCACCGATTGCAGACCACAGTAATCGAGAGAGATAGAGATAGATAAGGCGCTATATAACAGATAGGTAAGGCACTGTATAATAGATGTGAAAGTTATTATTTAATAGATATTTATATTTTTAAATATATTTTGCACAATAATAGAAAACACAAAAATATCAGTATTATACAGTTAATAAATAATAATTTCACAAGAAAGTTAATAATTCTATTACTCCATCACTACTCCCCCAGTACATGCCACCTACTCCACACAAATTCACATAATTGTCTGTGATAAATAATTAGTTACATTTTTTAACAAAGTATCAACTCCAATCAGTTTACTTCACATCTCCTCCCCAGTACATGCCTGCTACTCCACACATTATAATTCAAATATTTATTACAAAAACAACACTATCACCACTACCACTCCCAGTACGTCTCTTCTGTACATTCACTGTGCCCCCCAAGCCCCCATAAATCGCAGAAGGTGTCCATGTCTCCAATAAGGTGGTGTTAATGAACTCCAGTTTCCCTCTGCACTTCACCAGTACTTTGAACATCAGCAGCGTGTTGGTTGTCATTGAGTTTTTCTGTTTCTTCGTGTTTTAAAAATTGAGAGCTTTGCTCGGCCAAGATATGAATGGCCCAGCACTCTCTTTCTTCTCTCTTTCAGACTACAATTAATGGCCGGCTTCATATTCCGACCCTCACCCCCAGGCCGCCAGGAGGAGCTCTCCCGAGAGCATGGACGGGTCCCGAATTCCAGCAGGGCCTCATGGACTATGTAGTTTTTATACGCAGCCCTGCTGGATACCTTGGAGACCACCGGGAGTCGCTGTCAGGAGGCGAGTAGACTCATTGGGCACATTGACCGGACGTTCGTCACATGAAGAGTGACGGGCTTCCGGGGTAAAGGAAAAGGACTATTTACCCTGACCCAGAAGGAATTAGGACTTGTGGACTAGGAACACTTCCGGGTCAGGAACTATAAGGACCATGGGAACTCCCAGACAATGAGCTGAGCTGGGTGGTAGAAGGGCAACGCATCTGGGAGTGGAGGATTGATTATTGTTATTATTATTGTGGTTGATTTATGAATAGTGTGGAGTGGAGGGTGCTTGGTGCACATAATTATTATAATAAAAGAATTATTGCACTTTTACCTAGTGTTTTGGCGTGGTACCTGAGGGTTCAAGGGAGCACTACTGCCCCCTACTGCGACAGTATAAAAAGGCGACAGGCAGTTTATCTCTGATGACAAAAAGGAAGGACAACATTCAGGAGTTCCAGGAGAAACAATCCTCCATTGCTGGTTGCCAAGTCTCTTCTGCAGAGACAGCTTGTAAAAAGCTCTCCACGCTGGAGATCTGATTACTTCAACATGCAGTTCTTAGTAAGTCTCTGAGGAATCTGTAAACGGTCCCTTTAACACACAACTGGTTCTGATGGTTTTTTCCCATTGTGCCAAAGTCTTTGCCTACTAAATTACCAATCTAAGAATCAAGCTTGACTGATCGGTGCAATCTGTGACATTTGGTTTGATTTGAATGATGAACTCTGTGACCTTTGAGTCAAAGATCTGATTGTCAGGAGAGATATACTCACATAGTGACCCTGCGCCTAAGTTGACTAAGGCCTCTTTAAACTGGCACAGAAATTGGTTGGTGAGCCGTTTAGACCATGCATGCCCAGGACTGATGTGAGGTGCACTCTAGTGGACTAAATGCCCATTTGGCTATTTATAACAGGTGAGATCTTTGTGATTATTTATTTATTAAGATTTAATAAGAGCACAGCAGAGGGGATTTCATTATGTTGTTTCAAATCAGGAAACAATGAAGATTACTGAAAACAAGACGAGTTCTTATAAACTAATGATGCCAGGTAAAAAACATGGACTGATAAAATAGATAGGTCTAACAGGAGTAGCTGCTCAGTCAGTCAGTCAGTCATTGTCCAACCTGCTATATCCTAACAGAGGGTCACTGTCTGCTGGAGTCAATCCCATCCAGCACAGGGCGCAAGGCAGGAACAACCCCCGAGTAGGGCGATAGCCCACTGCATGGCACACACACACCAAGCACACACTAGGGACAATTTAGGATCGCCATTTCACCTAACCTGCATGTCTTTGGACTGTGAGAGGAAACCCATGCAGACATGGGGAGAACATGCAAACTCCACGCAGGAAGGTCCAGGAAGCGAACCCGGGTCTCCTAGTAGCTGCTTATCAAATCTCAAATTGTTCAGTTTTTGTAAGAGAGTAAAAGCCAGACGTCTTCTGTGCCTTTGAACAACCTCTGCAGTGTTTGGAGCCTGAAGGCCTCCATTTTACTTTACTTGCTCTCTTCTGCCACTGGTAGTTACAGCACATCTTTCTGGATCCAGTGCATACTGTCTCAAAGCAAGTTTAGGGTGATCACACCTGAGTTTGTGCCGAAACAAGAAGGAAATCAGGTTTTTTAGAATTAACATCCTACCTCTGTAAGAAATGTCCATTGAGAGCCACCCAATGGTTCAGCCGAACTTCAATCTTCTCTGTCCACCCCACCCAATTGTCTTCAGCGGTGCCTTCCTCACCCAACTACACCTCCAGGTACCTAAAGATATTCTTGTTCTTTTGTAGGGTCTCGGGAAGAGCCGGAGGAGGTGCATTGCTTTTTAACCAGTTGAACTTTGTCTGTGAGAAACAATTAAGTAGGTGACTGAAGTGTTCACCTCAGAAGAAGAGGACACAAACACAGTCACATCATCCACATAGTAACAACAGGAAATCAGAGGCCAGAAAGATGACGTCTAAACTGCTTAAGAAGGGCTCAGTGGGTAAAGAGTAGAGCTGCCCTGGCAAATACCCCTGGTGACAGAGAAGGGAGCTCTCAGGGCACCAAATACATCTGTATAAAGTATTTCATTATATTTAACGAAAGAGTACCCAAACCCAAAAGCCTCCAGGACTTTAAAAAGACATTTCTGACCCGCTCTGTTAAAAGCTTTTTCTTGATCTAAAGAGATCAGTCCTGTCTTTGAAGTTACAATTTGGTCTTGTGCTAGATATACGAGGGGGGAGCCAAAAAAAAGAGACTTTTTCAAAAGCAATCATTTTATTTAAAATATTTTGAAAAATGTACTAGTCTCCTTTTAAAGAACTTCCCATTGGAAGACCCACACTTGTCCAATATCCTTTTCCAATGATCAAAACTTCTTTGGAAGTCTTCAACTAGGATGCTATTTAGTGCCGTTGTCGGAGCAGCGATCACGTCCTCCACACTGTTAAATTGGTGCCCTTTCAAGTCCCTTTTCTTTATGGGGACAAGAAAAAGTTACAGGGGGCCAAATTTAGTGAATGCGTTTGGGGGGCATGAGTGTCATGACCTGACTGGTTAAAAACTGGCGAATTTCTTTCTGTGGCACCCCTGCAAAAGAACCACCTCTTTCAACCCTCACAAACATATGCAGTTTTTTAATATCTGGAAAAAATTTGGACTTAACTTGTTAAGAGATCTTTATATAGACAACGTCTTTGCATCCTATGAACAATTACAGTCCAAATTTAACATTCCAGCTACAAATTTCTTTCACTATCTTCAAATCAGGAACTTTGTTAAACAGAACCTTCCAGATTTTCCTCATCTTGCACCCTCATCCACGCTGGAAAAAGTATTGCTCAATTTCAAGGAGTTAGACTCCATCTCTACAATATATAAAATCCTTTTACAATCCCTTCCTTTCAAAGATCCAAGAGGACACTGGGAAAAAGATCTCTCAATTAATATATCAGAAAAGGAGTGGAAAGTAGCAATGTAGAGAATTCACTCGAGCTCCATATGTGCAAAGCATACAATTATACAACTCAAAATTATATATCGAGCACATCTGTCTCGACTAAAACTCTCCAAAATGTTTCCAGGGCATGATCCAACCTGTGAACGTTGCAACCAAGCCCCAGCCTCACTGGGTCACATGTTCTGGGCCTGCACCAAATTAACATTATTCTGGACAAAAATTTGTAATTACCTCTCAGACAGCCTTGGACTCACAATCCCTCCTAACCCATTAACAGCTGTGTTTGGGGTTCTTCCAGAGGGTCTTAAAGTGGAGAAAGACAAACAAATTGTGATTGCATTCACTACACTGTTGGCACGCAGACTTATTCTGATAAACTGGAAGAACCCAAACTCTCCTCTTTTAAGTCAATGGGAAACCGATGTGTTATACTATTTGAAATTGGAAAAAATCAAATACTCAGTTAGAGGATCTGTGCAGACTTTTTTCAAAACATGGCAGGATCTAATCAGTAATATTTTGAAATGAGTTTATAAAGCACAGAGAATTTGTTGATTTAGGTATTTTTTACAAGCCTTAAATTTTACACCATTTGGCTTGCTCTCTCTCAAGGGTGGGGATCGATCTGTTCTTAGCATAATTCTTTTTTTTGTAAAACTTGATTACTATGTATTGATTATAATATATAATAAAAAAAAAAAAAAAAAACTGGCGAATTCGCAACGCTGTGTGTTCTGGGTATTGTCATGCTATTTGCACGACTGCCACAATTCTGGCCGTCTTCAAATTCAAATTCAAATTCAAATTCAAAAAAACTTTATTAATCCCAAAGGGAAATTGCTTGTGCTCGGTTACAGGTGCTCACAGATATTGACTAAGGGAAAAAAAAGTAAGTAAGTATTAATGTCCTGTTATATACCAATCAGTGCAAAAAGCCACATACAGGGTTACAGAGAAGAGTTGTAAACTTTTATGGCCGTTGGGAGAAAGGATCTCCTATGGCGCTCTGTGGAGCACCTGATGGTAATCAGTCTCCGGCTGAAACTGCTCCTCTGCTCAGCAAAAACACTGTATAGCGGGTGAGAAGGATTATTCACAATGGATTGTGCTTTGATAGAATCCTCCTCTTCGCTACTACATCCACTGAATCAAGCTCCATGCCTAGCACAGATCCGGCCTTTCTAATTGACTTGTCCAACTTGTTCTTATCAGACACCTTAATATTCCCACCCCAACAGACCACTGCGTAAAAAATTACACTCGCCACAACGGTCTCATAGAACATCCTTAGAATGGTGTTACATACGTTAAAAGACCTGAGCCTTCGAAGAAAGTACAACCGACTCTGTCCTTTCTTATAGAGTGCCGTTGTGTTTAGTGACCAGTCAAGTTTGTTGTCCAAATGGACTCCCAGATACTTGTAATCAGAGACCATGTCCACTATCTCCCTCTTGACAGATATAGGAGTCGCGGGAGTCTTGCTTCTCCTAAAATCCACAACCATTTCCTTTGTTTTCCTGATGTTCAGCTGTAGATGATTGCGCTCACACCAGGAAACAAAGTCATCCACAACAGACTGGTACTCAGTGGTGTCACCCTCCTTTATACACCCAACAATCACAGAGTCGTCAGAGAACTTCTGCAGGTGACATGACTCCGAATTATATCTAAAGTCAGATGTATAGAGGGTGAAAAGAAACGGAGACAGTACTGTCCCCTGGGGAGCTCCAGTGCTGCAGATCAAAGTCTCTGACACACAGTTCTGTAGTCGGACATACTGGGGACGGCAAGTCAAATAGTCCATGATCCAGGAAACCAAGCGGGTGTCAATGTTCATGTTCATTAATTTCTCCCCCAGTACTGCCGGTTGGATGGTATTAAAAGCACTGGAGAAGTCGAAGAACATCATCAATTGAGACCCCCAGATAGTACTCTTGGCTGACCGTCTGACCCCTTGAAACGAATTCCTTGTGCACAATACCTCTAATGTCAAAGAAACAAATCAGCATCATTTTCACGTTCAATCTCACCTGTCTGGCTTTTTTGGGGCCATGGTGAATCGGGATTCTTCCACTGGCACGATGCTTGTTTCTTTTCAGGGTCATACCCGTAACACCAACTCTCGTCACCTGTTATGACCCTGGAGAAGAAGTCTGGGTCACTTTCAAGCTCCATTTTCAATTCTTTGCACACATTGAGTCGATTGTTCTGCTGGTCATCTGTTAGAAGACGGGAGACAAATTGGGCCGAAACACGCCTCATGCCCAGGTCTTCAGTTAAAATGCGCTGAACTGAGCTCCATGTTCCTCCTGTAGCTTCTGACAACTCATCAATTGTGTAATGACGGTCTTCATTTATTTTTTCATGGATTTTTTCAATGTTTTTGTCATTCTGGCTGCTCGAAGAGGTGTGCAGAACAGGGTTGTACCTCAATGCTTAAATTTCCATTTTTGAAGCTTCAAAACTCTCGCCCGATTCAGAGCTTCTTCCTTGAAATCCATCTGGAGCATTTGGAACAATTCCGTTGGTGTTTTACCAAGTAGAAAACAAAATTTCAAACATGTTCTTTGTTCCGTGAAATTCGACATCAGAATTTCAACAGGGTCGCAAGAACAGCTTCTAAAAACAATGACTGCGTGACATCGTTTCACAGAGGTGTCAGCCTGGCTACTGACTGGTGAGCGATGAGAGAACAAGCACTGACCTTGATCCATTCCCCTCCACTCGCCATCCAGCCACACGGAGGCCAGCCTAATTTCTTTTAGGTCCCCCCTCCTATATTGTCGAGTATGGACCAGATTGGCACACAGTAGATAGATACTTTATTAATCCCAAGGGGAAATTCACATACTACAGCAGCGGCATACTGATAAAGAACAATATTAAATAAAAGAGTGACAAAAAATGCAGATAAAAACAGACAATAACTTTGCACAATGTCAACGTTCACGGGTGGAATTGAAGAGTCACACAGTGTGGGGAAGGAGCGATCTCCTCAGTCTGTCAGTGGAGTCTGTCAGTAGGGTCTGATCCTGCTTGATGATGCATCTCATTACCCTCCACAGGCAATTAGCCAGGGCCCTGGATACAAGACGCTAACAGGATGCCAGTTCTTAAGGCCGGACAGATCACCTTTTTTTGGAAGCAGAGCAAGCACAGCCTTTCAACAGGACAATGGCAGTCCATTATTTTGTATTCTTTCCTTAAAGCTCCCAATAAAATTAAAAATAAAAAAAAAAAAATTTAAAAAACTCGACCGTCAGGCCGTCTATTCCAGGTGACTTTCCAGTGTTTAGTCTACAGGGGCCGTAGTCAACTCCTCCACGGTGAGGTTTGCTTCCAGAAGCTCTTTTTCTGTTTTAGAAATTTTTGATAGGATTTCTAGGAGGCTCCTGGTCTCAAAAGCACAAAACCGCTTTTTATAAAAGTTCAGTGCTAGAGTCTTGATAGCCTCAAAGTTTTTAATTATGCGCCCATCCTCATTTTTCAGACAGTGAATCATTTTACATTTTTTTTTCTAGTCAAAAAAGTACTGAGTGAGAGAATCCATTTCAGCCAATTCTTGAATCCATGCACACACAAGAGCACCGTGCACCCGTCTGTCAAATAAGTCCATAACCTCTTGTTTGTTTGCTTTTAAATTCTCAAAAACGCCACCATTGAAAGAGCTGTCTAAAAATGAAGAGAGTTCCAAAATGTCCTCCAACTCCGCCATTACCTTCTTCATGTTCTGCTTTACATTCTGGGTGTACTGTTGACATAACAACTTGATTTTGAACAGTTCCTCCATTGTCACAGAGATGAAAAGGAGCTACTTGTCGATCTTGACATCTTCTAGAAGAACTCAGAAACTCTGAGGAAATGGGCATCCTTCAGCAAACTGTTATTAAAGTGCCAGTGTGAAGGAAAGGAAGTTTCAACTGGAAAAGAAACTTTGAGAAGGACAAGACTTTTTCCCCACTAAGCGGGCATTAAATTTTAGCAGTCTGCCTTTGACCACCTCTGTCATGCTAGCCGAGTCATATGGAAAACCAGCAGAAAAGAGAATTGTAATCTCAGTACTAACACTTGACCCATGACTTAAAAACACCTGCCCCTGCCAGCCTCGGTGCCAGTCTGCCTGGATAGCAGTATCTGTGGGGTTTTCCTGCAAAAGTATAATGCCAAGTTGTTTTCTTTTCAAACAATCAAAAACAGCTTTCGGTTTTATTTGTATTTTGACATTCATTGATGTTAAGTTTGCCAAAATTGAACAAAGGCATCAAAAAGAAAGAAAAGAAAGAGAGTCATGAAAATCAAATTCAATTAAGATATAGCATGGCATTTCCAGCAGTGTGTCATATCAGTTTGACTTTGAGACCTTTAAATCTACTCGTGACAAGCTTCTGTTCTTTTTAAACCTACTGTAGGTCCGCCTTAGATGAACTCAGAAACTGCTGGACATCAGGGAAATGGAGACTGAAGTTTACACCCCTCTTGCCTTCAATAAACTTCAAGAAATGAATTGTGCTCTCATAGCTGTAGCCACCGCGGAGGTTCAGCTGAGATGACAGACTGCACCTCACAGATGTCCACGAGTCGCTGCCTTCTACCTCTTCACCCTGAACTTTCAAAGGGCCGCCATTTGCATAGATTGAGCTCTCGACTTTATTGTGCTTTATGGCTACCCGTCTATTAGCGGACGCATCTTTTCTTATTCATGTCATAGGCTTTCCCAGCTCTGTTACATTCTCCGTTTCTTGAACTGCGCCCTGTTTTCTGCTGGAGTGCTCATCTTATCGATGTCACCCTCAGCACTTCGCTCAGCCGTAACATTCTTTAGTATAATATCAGTTTCTTTGATATCAACACTGAGCAGAACTCCTTTATTTTTTTCCCACATCCGTATTCACAAGTGGCTTGGTGCTGTCACTTGTATGTGCATATTAACAGTAACATTGCCAGCAGACTCTGAACAGGCCACAGTCGGAGCGTTTTTCTCCAGGACACCTTCAGCACTCTGTATGTTGTGGGGTGTGATCTCGGCCTCAACCACCGGCTACACTTCACATTCAGGGGCCGACTGCACCATCATTACAGATAAAGCACTGCTTTGATCCAGAATATCCTGACAAGGATCCTCCATTAACTTTTCCTTCATGTCAGAAAAACTGACCGAGGATTCTCTACCTTCATCATCAAACAGTTTTGAATGTTCTTCCTGCTTACTTTTGAATTGTCTGTCACCTCAGAGCACTTACATTGGTTAGTCTTGTGACCTACCTGTCCACACTTAAAAACATTAAATCAATTCTGGTGATATACAACATAAGAAAAAAAACATCCACTTTGAAGGACCACATCAAGCTCACCCTGTTGGTCTTTCAGATTCATGTGAACTTGTCTCCTAAAACAAAAGTGTTTTAAATTGGATGATCGACAGCTCAGTGGTATAATCGTCAGTTTCAAAATAATCTGCCCATGGCTTTCAAACACTTAAATTAGAACATTGTTTTTTAGAAATGGGGGTACATTTGAAATGAACACTCTCCATGGGGTAGTAAGGAGAGGGGCAGAACAGAAATCAAAGTGCAGTGAGCTACCACACCGTTGTGTAAAAGGGGATGTAAATAGGTCTCATCATTTAGAAAAATAGCAGTTTTATTCATCCGAGAAACTGTAAGCATAAGTTTAATATGTCACTGTGCTCTGTGGAAATCTATCTTATAAATCTGCTTTTTATCTGCGCAGATGCACAGTTGACACACAGGCAGATTAAGTACAGGGGCTCACACAGAACGGCCAGGCAAGCAGATGGTTTGGGACAAATGAACACCATGCAGTCAGACTGTGAGATGCTGTAACTGTGTTCTTTTTCTATCTGTTAAGTCCGCATGGAATTGTATCCGCGTTTTAAGCATCGTTGCCTTGTTTGGAATTCATCTGAAGGGGGCCTTGAACGTGAAGAAAGAGTATAAAGCCTTGACACATTGCTCGACACAACTATACAGCCAACAATAGGATGGGAGATACAGCCACCTGTTCAATAAAATGCCTTCCACCACACTGATGACACTGAGAGACTCCATGCCTCGGGCACCTAACCTAACCTAACTAATAAAAAGCGCACCCCATCATTTAAAAGGGGCTCTGTTATCTATGCTTGCTGGAATTAATCAACAAACGGTATGGGATGTAGCAGCACTGTTAGGTCAGTTAGATGAACTGGGAGCTACTGTATCAGCACCAACTGGGTAAAGACCAGTCAGAGGCAAAGAAGGAAGTGAAAAAATAAAAATAAGTCGTGCAAGAATAATTCATGAATCTGCTACAAGGAGGGATAGACAGAAAAAACATAAGTGTTAAACCAATTGCAGAACTTTTCAAAGATGGCAAACTCTGAAAGGCCTAAACATGAAGAGTTCTGAGCTACACCAGCAGCTCCAGCCAGTGAAGAAGAAAACACACACTGAGAACAAAAGCCGAGACGACATTTTAATTTTGGGAAAGAGTGGCGTACACCCCGACCACCATACTGAGGGGATGGCAGGTCTCCTGTGAGTGGGGATGTATGGCTAATTCATACAGGAGATCGACGCCCGTACATCCCGGTAACAGTTTATTGTTGTAAGGGGAGAAAACCAAATCGGGTTGTGCCACTAACTGACACTGGGGCAGAAGTAACTTTAATTCATGGGCATCCACACAGATCTTCTGGGCCAATCGTAAATGTAAATGGGTATGTGGGCTCAGACAAACAAGCTAAACTGATCACATTACGATTAGCCATACGACAATCACCCCCATTTGAAGCAGTCGTGTTCATTTCAGAATTGCCCGAATATATTCTGGGGTTAGATATTCTCTCAGGGAGAACAATACAGATAGAATGAAGAAAATTTTCTTTCGAGATTCATAATTAAATGTGTACAGCAGTCAAAGGTGTAATAAAGGTGAAAGCAAAATGGACACCCTTAGAGATTCCTGCACCTGACACACCTGTAAACTTGAAACAGGGGGTCTGCAAGAGATCAGAGAAACAGTGAAAGAGCTATTGTGAGTAGGAATTATTCAACCTGCAGTCTGCCATTGCAGTTCTCCTGTGTGGCCAGTTAGGGAAAGCATATGTTTCATGGAGAATGATAATAGATTATAGATGTTGAAATGCTGACTGCTGCAGTTCCCGATATTGTTACCATCATAGAAGACATCATGGCTAATGCAGGAGAGTGGCATGCTGTCATCGACAGGGCTAATGCTTTCTTCTTTATTCCGATTGCACCACAAAGTCAGGATCAGTTTGCATTTACCTGGAAGGACAGACAGTACACCCTTCAAGTCCTGCCACAGGGATACCTACACAGCCCTACGCTATGCCATGGACTAGTGGCACGAGACCTGGCTACCTGCCCAGTGGTGGAGAAGGTACGACGTTAATGAGATGAATCATCAGTAAACAATGCACGACCTGCTCTGATTACTCACATGGAAAGTTGAGGATGTGCTGTAAATAAGGACAAAGTTCAAGGACTTGCCCAAGAAGTCACATTTCTGGGCATGAGGTGGGTTGGACCAGAGACACGAGTGCCTCAAAAAGAAGTTGACTCTTTGCATAAGTTACAGGCACCAACTAATAAAAAAGAAGCTCAATCATTTGAGGAACTAATGGATTTCTGGAGAGCTTCTGTGCCACCTTTGGAACTGATTTTAAGACCAATATGTGATGTTGTAAAGACAAAGGAACAGTTTGAATGGACAGAAAAACAACAAACTGCCTTTGAGGCAACTAAAGAAGCCTCAGTCCAACACCAAGGACTGGGGCCTTGAAAACCTAATTTACCTTTTGAACTTGAGGCCACAGAGCATAACAACATTGCTACGTGGAGCTTGTGGCAAAAGCACGGCAGTGAAAAAGTTCCAATAGGCTTTTGGAGCCGACAGCTGACTGGATCTCAGACTAAGTACACACCACTTGAAAAGCAGCTCCTTAATGGACTGAAGTCATTTAATTCAAGCATATGGAGTAACAGAAGAAACTCAAAATGATCATGGAAGCCACTTTGCTGGGAGAGACTTACAAGAGTGGGGTCAAGGAGCCGGAATTCAGTGGACTTGGCATATTCCTTATCACCCACGAGCAGCAGCACTTATTGAGAGAACAAATGGCCTCTTGAAAGAACAAATAAAAAAACTAATGGGGCACAATCATCTTAAAGGCTGGAATAAAGTTTTATAGCAGGCCTTGTTTAACCTCAATAAGCGTCTGTTGACGGGATCCACACCATTTTTGAGACATCAAAATGCAGGAGGAGAGCCGCCCATGTGTGCCCTTCGCCTGACAACAATTAGTCCACTGGCAAACAATGAATGAACTCTGAGAGGCTTAGTGGTTAAGGCACCTAAGTCACTTAATATTAAGGCAGACACATCAGAAAAGCTAAGCTTGGAGCTAACAGGTCAGTGGCCAAAGGAATGGGAGGTCAGAATAAATACTGAAGTGCTTGTGGCAGATGAATGTTTAACAGGGACTTTAGATATCAGCTTAAATGAATGGCATTTAGTGTGAGAAAACCAAAGCAGTCAAGACATGCAAATAGCTGAAGGAAAAGCCACATGGAAACTCCACATAGTGAAAGTCACAGCTGTTCTAGTCAGTACTGAGGAGAAATCAGAGGGAAGGTATGGCTGTTAACTCGAGGGTAAAAGATTAGGGCAGGGGAAATCATGGCTACTGGGTGAGGAGAAACGAGAATGGCTCTTTAAACAGGCGGGCTGAGGGGTGGGAGTGAAGTGCAGTGGCGCCCTCTAGTGGGCACTCTACATATTACACACATGGGAAAGATCAGCAGTCTGGGTGTACAATGTATTATAAAAGAATAAAGTAAAAACACAAGAATAAAACTCCAGAAACAATTAGTTTTAGATGTAATATTTAGAGTGTTTAAGTTTGAACTGAATTAAAAGTGCAAAAGAGTGACCTGATCACACAGTCACATGACTTTCAGAGCTGACAGAGGAGCTGATTCTTCTGTAGACAAACTGCACCCTCTAGTGGCCACTCTCAATTAAACATGTGATGGTCCGGCCAGTGCTTAACAACACGGACTTGGCCCGAGAGCCTTCGGTATTTCTGTCCTATTTCTAAATTGTCATTCCTCTATAAAGTTTTGAAAACTTTGTTTTTCTTCCCTTGCCTGCTCTCTTTTTCTGGTAATGATAATAAAACAGAGTTGTCATTTATTCATTTCCGGCACCGCATCCGAGTGGCAGCCTTTCCAGCAGCTCCGCATATGACTTTATCTTTTTACCTTTTTATCTCTACTTTTCTCTATTTCACTGATCACTTCTACCACTTTCTTTTATGTGGAATTGCTCCCTGGACACTTTTTACTATTTTTAACTACTTGACATGGATTTTTACACTCCGAGAATCGCCTTTTCAAGTAGTCAGCTTAAAGCACTGAGAAGAAATGCTCATGCCGGTGTGGTTCCTCATTTACCTGACGAGGTAAGAAGACGATATCGGGGCAGCCGAGCCGGCGCAAAGATAAAAGATAAGATTAAATTGAGACAACTTGAGAGAAAATGGCGTTATAAACCGTCGGTGCCTTCTGTGATCCTGGGAAATGTAAACTCACTACCAAATAAGATCGACGAACTGGCTGTGATGGTGAAAATGTCAGAACCTACAGAGAATGCAGCTTGCTGTGTTTTAGTGAAACGTGACTAACGTCTATCATCCCAGATGATAACGTGGAGCTACCCGGGTTTAGCACAGTTAGAGCGGACAGAGACGCAAGTACCTGCGGGAAGAAGAAAGGAGGAGGACTTGCTCTCTATGTCAATACAAAGTGGTGCAACTCAGGACATGTAAACGCTAAAATCTCCACTTGCTGTAGTGACATTGAACTGTTGGCCGTAAGTCTGCGTCCCTATTACTTGCCCAGAGAGTTTGGACACGTGATTGTTGTTATTGTTTACATCCCCCCTCAAGCGAACACAGAGATGGCGAGTGACATCATCCATTCCGCAGTTGCTAAGTTACAAACGCAGCACCCTGAGGCTCTTGTGCTAATCGCTGGAAACTTTAACCATGTGACGCTGGACAAAACATTACCTGCCTTCTCTCAGTATGTGAATTGTAACACGAGAATGGCTCTTTAAACAGGTGGGCTGAGGGGTGGGAGTGAAGTGAAAGTCACAGCTGTTCTAGTCAGTACTGAGGAGAAATCAGAGGGAAGGTATGGCTGTTAACTCGAGGGTAAAAGATTAGGGCAGGGGAAATAATGGCTACTGGGTGAGGAGAAACGAGAATGGCTCTTTAAACAGGCGGAGTGAGGGGTGGGAGAGAAGTGCAGTGGCGCCCTCTAGTGGGCACTCTACATATTACACACATGGCAAAGATCTGCAGTCTTGGTGTACAATGTATTATAAAAGAATAAAGTAAAAACACAAGAATAAAACACCAGAAACAATTGGTTTTAGATGTAATATTTAGAGTGTTTAAGTTTGAACTGAATTAAAAGTGCAAAAGAGTGACCCGATCACACAGTCACATGACTTTCAGAGCTGACAGAGGAGCTGATTCTTCTGTAGACAAACTGCACTCTCTAGTGGCCACTCTCAGTTAAACATGCGATGGTCCAGCCTGTACTTAAAAACACGGCCCGAGAGCCTTCAGTATTTCTGTCCTATTTCTAAACTGTCATTCCTCTCTAAAGTTTTGAAAACTTTGTTTTTCTTCCCTCGCCTGCTGTCTTTTCTTGGTAATGATAATAAAACAGAGTTGTTATAGTCGGGGTTGAGAGTTTTTCATAGCACTGAGTCTGCTATTGTGAAGGTTACTAAAGACAACAGAAATCAAGCAGACAATCAAAGATGGACAATCAGAGAAATGGACAAGGAGTCGGTCAGCTTCATGCTTTACATTTGTGTTTATTTGACATTAATGGACATTCTCTTTAGTTCTTCTTTCTTGGTGATGATTGGTCTGGTTGGTCCTTTAGGGCTACAAGAGAAAAAGACAACTGGTCAAATGAGTAGAAGGAGAAGACAGGCTGTGACTTTTTATAGATGGCTTTGTAGAATCTGAAGTGAGTTCTGTGACCTCTGAATTAATAGAAAGTGAGGAGAGTGAAGGCCTTGAGCAGCGTCTGACCAAACAGCTGGCAAAGGTGGCCAATACTCATGGGGGTTTGTAAAAGGACCCACCTTTTTACTTCAAATTATTTAATTTAGCTTCCTCTTTTTGTAATTACAATAAGATTAAGTTAAAACTAAAATACAGGTTTTCAGGACTGGAACATCATCTCTCCTTCATCTCATGCCACACTTGTGCGATCCTCACATATTTTTATGCCTGCAAACCAATGAATCTTCCCTCCATCAAGTCAAACATTTGTTTGTCTTGTCTGTCACCCACAGATGCTTACCAAGTTAAAGAAGTCCTGAAAGATCATCCTCAATATTTTGGTGCTCTTCCTCCATATCCTCTTCCTCCTCCTGCTCCATATATACTGTAACGAGTAAACACAGGTGACAGATCAGCAGTGCATTTCCATCCCTGTCCTTCTCTGCTCTTCTTTCTAGTTGTATGACAGCTGGCCTAGTAGACATTACATTTTGTTCTGACCACATAAAGCAGCACATTCTACAGGCCTGGACCGAATGTAGTGTCCACCATAGAAGACTCCTACCTGGTCCTAAATGCACCTCTGGGTGTAAACACCACTTAAAGAGCAGGCTGACATTATTGCTTCGTCCCATCAGACCCCCCATGGTCTCCACACACACACATTTTATGGACTTCAGATATTCAACTGTCCTGTCATTCTCATATTGTCTGTTAAAGGTTTAGAGATAGCACTGAATTTAGAATGATGAAATGAGAAAAGTCTTTTTTAGGATTTTTTTTATAATAAAATTAATAAACACAAAAAGAAGGGACGGAACGGTGGCGCAGTAGTAGTACTGCTTTCTGACAGGAGACCTGGGTTCGCTTCCTGGGTTCTCCCTGTGTGGAGTTTGCATGTTCTCCCCATGTCTGTGTGGTTTCCTCACACAATCCAAAGACATGCAGGTTAGGTGCAATGGCGATCCTAAATTGTCCTTAGTGTGTGTGTGTGCCCTGTGGTGGGCTGGTGCCCTGCCCGGGGTTTGTTTCCTTGTGCCCTATGTTGGCTGGGATTGGCTCCAGCAGACCCCTGTGACCCTGTAGTTAGGATATAGCGGGTTGGATGATGGATGGATGGACAAAGAGAGACGTTCACCTTTGACAAAACACCAACCTTACAACACCGGATTGACCACAACTGCCATTAAATCTAAAGCACAAAAACACTTCAAAGCTGAAGACCTCTGACTCTGAGACCCCTGCTCTGGAGGTTTGTGAATATTTAATGAAAAGAAAAAAGTCAAAGAGATAGAAACTAAAGGAGGAATAAAGGGAGGGAGGAACATCTTATAATAACACAACCACTGATACTGAGGAATTGAAGACACCTGGAAACAAGAATCATCACTTGTAAGAGACAACCGGGATAATGAAACAAGACAACAAAGTAGAAGGCGTCTTAAATGCTCCTGAAAGGTTCAAGATGGAAGTCACAAAAATGCCTTGGAGACACCAAGGAAGGAACGCAGTTTCCTTAGATTATCTTTGGTCTCTGCCTGCATCACAGGATCGATGATTAGGTCTGTGCCTCAGAAAACAAGAAGATTATCTGTGTGACTCCAGACTGGTGGTCTCACTCCAGTGGTGATGAAGGGTCCTGACAGATCAGTGCTGGGGCACATTAAACAGAACATTCCAGAGGGTCCTGATGTTCTCCAGTTTCTATATTGCCCACTGCAAAAAAACTTTGCTAAGAAATAAGATAAAAACACTGTAATTCAGGAGAAAATGACTTCATATTAGTGAAATTATCTGTCCATGCAGCAAGATAATTTTACTTGCCAAGATATCCTAAGTTAGTTCCAGTCTAGAAATAAGAAAGCTCTGTTAGGTGTTCAAATGTTTGAAATAAGTAGAAAATGCTGCTTTTTAGAACAAATTACTTGAGATTAGACTTTCTACAGTGGAAATACACTGAATATTAGAAAATAATTTTTAATTCAGTTATTTTGTGTTCTTAATTTTAGCACACTGAAAAATGAAGGCCAAGGAAGAAGAGAATAAATCACTAATATAAGTGGAAAATTCTTAATACCAGTGGAGAATGAAAGTCTTGTTACTTGAAACAAGTCAGCTCATCTTGAAATAGGTCGTCCAATATTTAATATCAGAGCATATATCTTAAAACAGGAAAATTATTTTACAAAAATCACAGGATAAGAAAAAAAAAAAAATACCATTATTAAGAAATAAATGCTTGAAAAAAGCAAAATGATATGCCAATGGTGTGAGATATATTGACTTGTATTTTTAAAAAATCCTGAAATGACTTCATTTCAACACACACTAAGTTATATTTGCATGATATAACAACAAATTTCAGTCCACCTACTAAAGAAGAAGGTAAAAGTAGCCCAGTGCTCTCATTTTAGGATGGTCTTCATTTCAAATTGAAACCAAATATTTTAACAGAGGTTTGAATTAGGAATTCATTCCTATATTCAAGACACATAATTAAGACACATAATTAAGATATCATTTCCTGATATATGTTGGCTTCCTGAATACATAAACTAACTTACAATAAAGACATAATCATCAGCACTGCTCTTTATTTCAGTATTCCATCAGTATCAAACAGCACTACAATACAGAAACAGAGAAACACATAAGCACATGAAAATGAGTCAACACAGGAAGGTTACCTTGTAAACAACACAAACGTCATATTCATATCATTATTGTACTTTGTAGTTCAGGACTGTCTCATCTCGTCACAGTCAGAAATGCATCACATAAACTTGCAAAATTTTAACAGTGGTAACTTTACCAACAAACAGGACAAAGAAAATACAACCTAACATGTTAAAATCTATAAAAAATCTAATTATTTATATTTAATTTATCTAACTGATTTTCAAGTATTGAGCGGCACAGTGGTAGCGCTGCTGCCTCGCAGTTAGGAGACCCGGGTTCGCTTCCCGGGTCCTCCCTGTGTGGAGTTTGCATGTTCTCCCAGTGTCTGCATGGGTTTCCTCCCACAGTCCAAAGACATGCCGGCTAGATGGATTGGCAATTCTAAATTGGCCCTAGTGTGTGCTTGGTGTTTGTGTGTGTCCTGCGGTGGGTTGGCACCCTGCCCGGGATTGGTTCCTGCCTTGTGTTGGACCCTGTGTTTGGATTCAGTGGGTTGGAAAATGGATGGATGGATTTTCAAGTATTATGGTAATTATATACAGTACATCATAGACATGCATTTCCTGTTCTACATTTGGCTCACACAATTTTTCTTCTAGCACATTTGTATTTTCCCTTCAAATTATTTTGAATGTACAATTTCAATTAATGGTTTCTAAATCACACTTTGCCTAATTTACAATTACACTTAAACCAATCATTTTGCTTCAAAATGTTATCAAGTTAATTATGTTGGCCAGGCTTATGTAGGGCCTCAGTGATTACTGACCAATAAACTGTTTCCATTCAGCTAAGGCTTCCCTTCTGAATTGTGTCCTGTGATATTTCAGTTTGAATTGCAGAGAGGACAGCGGCAGTGCACTTAGGACATGTTAGATGTTGTGTACAATAGTCTGCCATAAGGTACAGGATACCCTCCTGTAACATTTCTTGAGGGACACTTGTCTTGGGCTCACCTCCAACAGCCAGCATGCAGTTATCTTGGTCCACAATAAGGACGGTGCTACTCAGTGGTCAGTCTTTGCTATAGAAAGGCATCAGGATTCTCGGAGGTCTTCAAGACAAACAAAAACCAACAAAGACAAACAGGCTGAATTGATTTCATACTCTGTAGTCCTCTACAGATTTATTATACATTTACTTATTTATAATACTGAATAAATGTGCTAATTTTAACAGAAGCAGTTATACACAGCTTGTAACTGAAATAGCAAATAAATCACTCAAATTGAAGATTGTTATATTCTATTGAGCCCTTTTAATCAAACTGTTTAATGTAGAATGTCATTCCTGTAGCTAACATGTAAAACAACTCTGAAAATTACTGCCAGTCACAGATGGACAGAATCGCAGTAACTGTCTTTATTTTTCCTTTAAACAATTTAAAAATGCAAAGTTTTACCCTAAGGCCATGAACTAATGCCTCATGTTTTGTTTCCCTGCTTTTTTCAGGGTAGAGAAAGTGAAGGAAACGTGGATGGCAGAGCTCTAAACACGGCGATGGCATTTTACACTAATTAAAAAGAGAAGAACATAATTCTTATTAAATATCTTTGGCATTATGTTCTAATATAACTCAAACATTCTCCTTTTAATGAAAACAACAACATCCAGCAAGCTTTAAATTAAGAATGATTTATAACAAAAATTATTTGATGTCTGGTATTATTTTTACCTACTAATATGCTAGAACATGAAAGAACAATTGAAATGAACCTTACAGAGATCATATTTAAAGTTTGAAGTATTCTTTAAAATATTCCTTCATTATTTATACCTAATAAAGAATAGTGTCAGTCAGTTTATTATTCTGTTATGTCTTAAAAAGATTCTACACAAAACTATTTACAATACTAATAAATGGCTTTTAAAAAACAAAATTAAAGGGAAACATTTATTTCAGAATAACAGAGTACAACTTTCTAATACAATGAAGAAAAGGGAACCTGGAATTCACAAATCAACAGTTACTGACAAAGAGAGCAATAATAATATTGTGCATGAAAATTTTTCAAAGTTTGGCTTACTATAATATAGACTTGGCCTTTATGGAAAAAATGGCATAAAAAAGTGCAACCCTTTGAGCATCAACTGCAAAATATCATAACTTTAAACTTCAATTTGATTTTCATTTAGGCCTATCATGCTGTAACTCTGAGTAAAGTGCATAACTAACTATAAAATGAGTTTGAATAAAATACAAATGACAAATGTTACCCTCATCGTGCATATGTGGAGTCTTCAGGATCTTCTTCATTACTCCATACAGCTGTGCTCTTCCATAAAAACTGGTCCATCTGCTCTTACCTTCTGTGATGTAGTTAAGATTATTATTCCAACTAAGAATACAACGCATTTCATCCATTACCTATAAAATAAGTACACTCCAAGTCCGCACATATTTTGTTTTAAGAAACCATTTTAAAAATATTTCAGTCACATGTCTGTGTTTTATGTACTTACATGATCCTGTTCTTTAAAGCCTGGGTAAGCCTCCCATATAATCTATAAATGTGCATTAAATTCATGATTGAGGAGCTGAGTAACTGCTAATTTATTTGGCTTTTTCTTCTTGTAAAGATCCTGTAGTGTTCTGTAGTGTCAACAGCTACAAAGACATATAAATAAATAATCCAATCAGTTGTGTTTTCTAAACAGTCTGAACTAAGATGGGATACGACCATCTCTACTGTGCACTTACCAGATGGTTCACATTCTCTCTGCTGTAACTTCGTGGGTACGACTAGCAGGTGACACGTTAACAAGCGTCGCTGATTCAATAGAATTCCCCGATGATGCAGTGGAGTCGGCCTCGTCTGAATTCTCGACTTCAGCAGCATCAGGCTTGTCAGTGGTGACGCCGAGACATCTCTTTATTTATTTGAGGCATACAGTCCTGTCGCTTCTGAGGTGTGCGGATATTCTGTAGCCTTTTCAGGAGTTGTTTAAACACAGGTTCCTGTAATGAGGTTACACTCTTTTAAAAAGTGAATACAAGGTGTGACTGCTCAGTCTAAATCCCCTATAAAAATGAGTTACTTACACTCACCTATGAATTTTGATCTTCAGCTGCACATAGCTTTGGATAATACTTGACTATACGTTTTGCCATTGAAGAAACCTCATGTTTAGTGGGCTGTCTGTCGTCCCTCGTTGTTGTCCTCAGTATGGGCACCATGTTGTATTTCTAATTAATCTACAGAGAAGATCCTTTGAAAGAATACAATGCTCCTCTTTCACTATGCGCTGCAGTGTTTTCTGACCTGGTCCAGCTCACCGTCACTATGAAGGATGTATTCAGGGCTTGGTAGTTGAATGATTTTACAGGGGATGGCTTCTCTAAAAAGTTTTCTAGAACATCCTTGCTCACTGGATTGAGGGGTAAGTGAAAGACTGGCATTGAATTCAGAAGAGGACGGAGATGTGCAGCTGTCTTGAAAGTTATCTTACTGCACAGAAAACTGCAGCTCCTGTTAAAAAATAAAATACAGGAAAAAGACATTGATAATAGTCAGCAGTTATCAAAAAACTGTTTATGAATGATGAACTTTGATGAAGCCTGACATAAATGGAAATATTTACTTTTATTTAACAAATGAAATTTGTAATCAAAGACAGCATTACTTAAATATCTGACTGCTTATATTTTCATTGTTAAAATTTTTAGGCAACTAAAAACAAGATAGTAGTCATCTTCTTTACTTCCTGATAAAACACAGAAACAATATGTGCTCAGTTATCTATTGATATGGAGTGCAGTCACTCTGTGTTGTATTGAACTAAATAAGTGCTACATGAGTCCTGTGAAATTCTTACTTCTGTGTGCTAATTAACATGTAACACACTGTCATTCTCTAGTGTCATGATCACGTTTATCAAAACATTTGTAAATTAATATAGACTTTGTATAAATGACAAACATACATGAATAGGTGTTCACACAAAGATTCACATGGTGAGGTGAACATGTTGGGGACACAGCCTTGATGGATGTATGAGCTGTCCTGTGCTCAGGTGTGACATTGCAAACTGCTTTTATTAAATTAGGGACAATTTGAATTGAGAAGGACCAAGCCCAAGTCTCTACTCTTCAAATTTCCACATCTATAAATATATATTTATGTTGTCATCACTTTCATATCATAAATGTCCTCCTTTTCCCTATTATCATTTATATTTCTCCCCTGCTTGATCTCAGATATCATCAGGACATGGACACTTCTGACAGAAAAGTTGCTACAGAAGCCTTTAATCTCAACAAAAAGAACAGCAAAAGTGATAAGAACTACATTGTTTGCTCAACAATATTTCTTAAAAAAATAATAATGAAATAAATAATGCTGACCTTTTGATGTACTGCTGGCCTTGAGGTTTTCTCCGTAGGAAATGTTCAGATCTTCATGTGAAAGTGTCCCTAGAAGATCTTCTGTAACATTTGCAACTTGAAAGCAACAGAGAAGACCAGGAATTCATTCATATTTGGATGTCATCTGCACAATTACCGGCAGTCATTTCCAACTCACGTTTTAGGCTTTAAGTGCTAAATTTACAAATTTTTATAAGTTTAAGAGTTTCTTGAAAGATGATACAAGTGTAAATCATGATACCTTTTTATAAATGTTTTACATTTTGTTTCCTTTCTGAACTAGTACCTGTATATCATGCTGAGGTTTTAGGCGAGTAGAGATATCCTACAGAGGTGTATTTACTGTGTTGCCTCATCAAGGACACGATACACACGACTTACTAACTTAATTTGTGAGTGTAATTAAATTAGCAGGGTGTTAACATTTCACTCAGACTGGGGCCTTCACCTGTGCCATTACAGTAATAAAGAGCACCGTCTCACTCAGGGCTGACTCTAGGAAAAAATTTATATATATATATATATATATATATATATATATATATATATGTATATATGTATATATATATATATATATATACGCGCTCATGTGTGGTATTGATAACGGAGTTAAAGGAGATGGGTTCTCCCATTGCAGTTTCAAGTGCAGCGATCTTTTTATATTCCAGCAATGAGCTTACAATTGTGGATACCTCAAAATCGATAATAATTTTAAAATATTGGCCTTTAAATTTTAAAGTTTTTCTTTAAAGGTATCTCAAATAGAAGAAACTTGGGTCGTGTTCGCTTTTACTACCAGTAATAACTTGAGGCGCGTGCAATGCAGTTAGAACTCGCCACATTTTTAAAAGATACATTTCAATTTATTTTTAAGCAAGCGGAAGTCTGTATCAGAACGTCTTTAACAATTTTAATAAATCACTTTAATAAATAAATCAACAGCATTTAACTAACATTTATTTCATAATAACTCATTAGGTATTAGGTATAATCTAACAATGATGGCGCTCGATAAAAAGAGTCTGGTGTTATAACATAAACACCTGCATTTATTTTTAAAATTTTCTGTAATGGTTACACGAAACTAGCTTGCCCCACTACTTCTGTTTTGTGTCGTAATGATTACAGGTATCAACATGGACAGGTGAATTCTGGTGGATTCATAAAAACAGAATGCACTGCAGCAACAGTAAATGTCAATTAGAAACTTACCTTTTAATATTTCCAGTGTGACTTCGTCAAGTGAATCCATTGGTTTATATGTGAAAATATGTTACTTATGAGCTGCGAAGAGCAAAGCAGTATTTTAGCTATCTATGTAACATTGTTAATAACCTTACGGTGAGAACGTTTCAAAATGTAAAATCTAATGCGCAGGAAAGCTAAGGACGCTTCACAGGGAACGTGTTTACGCATGCTCAAAGACAAAGAAGGGGTCAAAAACAGCGCTGGATATTATATTTGGAAAAGAAAAAAAACAAAAAACAATTGGATACTGCAAGGAAACTGTAATTCTACCGTTAGCTTTTTATATACTCAACAATGTCATTGACGTAAATAATTTTTTTCCTAAAATAATGGAACGATCCTGAACAGCTAAAGTCGCTCAGCACTCGTGCTTTTTCCTGTTTTAACACCAAAGATGATTTGCTGTTGTTTTATTTGCTGCTCGTTTGTGGCTTTGAGTTTAAAATGACTTTTAAGCCATATCAACACTACACATTATATTTGGAGTTTCAAGTTCATGATGCTGTGTCTTTGATTGAGATGTTTTGTCATTTGAAATTAAAATCCCAAACCTGGATAAATCCACCCGTTTTGTTGAAGCTATGAAGCCGGTTAATTTTAATTCCAGTGAGACTATTTGACTGAAAAACAAAATATATCTTCTTGTGAAGTACTACCATGGGGATATCATTGAACTATATAAAACTTTTAAATATTCCTATATTCTTAAACTTTTATTTTTATGTTAATAAATTCCAGCAACACTGTTTGGATTAAGCCATTTATTTGACACAGTGAACAAACTCTTGCATCAAACCACTAGACACATTTTTTATACAAGGGTCATTTATTTTAAAATGTGGAAACTATTTTGATTTGAAGAAAAATATTACCATTTGAATATAATAAAGTACGAGCCTTAGCAGGGAATCCAGCTGTTAAATCATACTAGTTACAGAGAAAGGCCACTGAATTAGGCGTTAAGTGTTCATCTGAAATGTCGTAGTTGTTAACAAAATCAAAGTTGTATTCTAAAACCTTTCTGGAACAAAAAGAGTTTAATTTAAGTCTCTGGGTTGTGTCTTACTCATAGTATGTTAAAACAAGACAAACCTAAAAAGCTAGAAAGGTTTGGTTCTTGAAATAAGAATACATGTCCTGCTCTGCTCATCGCTGTAGTTGATAACAGGCTTTTCTCTCACAGTTGTGCTTTTTTTAAGTCGAAATTGTCTTGGAATTACACTTTTATATCTAAGTCACATAGTGTAAGACCAGTTATCTTGAATTGAGCAAAATAATCCAGCAAGTATCATTGCAACATGAGATATTTAATCTCTTGGGGCAAAATATTAGATATATTACCTTAAAATAAGAAATTTTTACTTGTTAAGAAAAAATGTTTTGCAGTGCAAGAATAAAATAAGAATCAGACTCGCTTCTACAAGTATTGGCATCCACGCCTGAGTAAAATCAGAAGCCAATCCATCTTTTGATGCAATGGCGGCGTACTTAAACACTGTTGTTGTGTGCTCTCCGACTCAGAGTTTGGTTTTTCCACCCTGCCTGAATAAATACACCTATAGCCGGCAGGACATTGTATCTATCGGCATCCGGTGCGAGAGTTGCTCAACATCCGAGTTTCTCCGCGTCCACAACATTCCGGACGACATCGGACGAACACCAGGCTCTCTGTGGATTACAATCCCAGCTTCGAGGAGCCACCGGTGGTGCAAAAACTGTAAACAAAAGAGGGGGTGCCGAGGTGGAGTGCTAGCGAGGCCAAGGAAGAAGCCACACAAACCACCACTTCCAAGCATTTTTTCCTCAAATGTATGGTCTCTTGCTAATGAATTGGATGAGTGGAAGTTGCAGATTGCAATGGAAAAGATCATCAAGGACAGCTGCATCCTTCTGATCATGGAGACGTGGCTGAATCCACTCATACCGGAAATGGTGATCGAGATAGCAGGCTACAAAGCATACAGGCAAGACAGGACAGAGAGCTCCGGTAACAAAAGAGGAGGGCGGCTGTGCATTTATGTGAACAATAGCTGGTGTATGAATTCCACCATAGTCACCAGACACTGCTCTACGGACGTGGAGTTTATGACAATTAAAAGCAGACCCATATACCTCCCTTGTAAACTCAACGCCATACTGCTAACTGCTGTATATATAGCACCAGATGTTAATGCTAACTCGGCTCTGGGGCTTTTGCATGACACCATCAGCAGCAAACAGAGCAGGTATCCTGAGACTGTTCACATCATTTCTGGGGACTTCAATCATGCAGATCTGAAAACAGTTCTCCCCAAATTCCAACAACATATAGAGTGTTTAACCAGACGAGTAAAAACACTGGACGAGCTGTACACAAACATCAGACAGGCCTATAGAGCTAAACCCCTAGCACACCTTGGCCAGTCTGATCACACGTCCCTGCTTCTGATCCCTGCATATGCCCCCCTCAGGAGACAAGCTTCCAGTATGACCAGGACTGTTACCACATGGCCCGAGGAGGTCTCCCATCAGTTGCCGGGCTGCTTTCAGAGAACCAACTGGGAGGTTTTCAATCACCAGGACCTGGAGAACCATACGACAGCAGTCCTGGATTACATCAGGTTCTGTACGGAAAGCGTCACCAGAGACAGACTATAAGGATTCATCCTAACAGGCCTGGATGACGAGGGAGGTCCAGAGTCTGCTGAAAGCCAGGAATACTGCTTTAATGTCTGGGGATGGGGCACTCTACAGTGCAGCCAGAGCGAACCTGAAGAGAGGCATCTGAGAGGCCAAGGGAGTATACAGAAGGAGGATAGAGGGCCATTTGAGGAGCAACAACACCAGGCAGGTGTGGCAGGGTGTCCAGCCCATCACTAGCTACAAATCCAGCAACTCCTTGGCCGCTGAGGGAGACGCTTCTCTGGCAGAGGAGCTGAATATCTTCTTTGCCCGTTTTGAGGTGACACCAACAGCAGTTCCATCACAGCCACCTGTTCACAACAGCAACACACGCACGGTGGAAGAGTGTGAGGTGAGGAAGGTGAACCCGAGGAAGGCTGCAGAACCTGACGGGGTGGCTGGATGGGTGCTGAAAAACTGTGCGGATCAACTGTCCGGAATCTTCACTAGGATTTTCAACCAGTCCTTGTCCCAGGTCACTGTCCCATCCTGCCTCAAGTCCTCCATCATTGTTCCGCTGCCAAAAAAATCCATCACGAACACTCTGAAAGATTTCTGCCCAGTGGCACTCACATCTGTCATTATAAAGTGCTTTGAGAAACTGGTGCGGAGTCATGTCATCGCCTGTCTGCCAGTAGACCTGGACCCTTTTCAATTTGCTTATAAAGCAAAGAGATCCATGGAGGACGTTGTGGCCACAGCCCATCATGCTGCCCTGACCCACCTGGAGCAGCAGGGGAGTTACATCAGACTGCTCTTTGTGGACTTCAGCTCGGCGTTTAACACCATCCTCCCACAATGACTGGTGTCCAAACTGCCAGATCTGGGACTTTCATCACTGATCTGCAGTCCGATGTTGGACTTCCTGTCTGGTCACTCCCAGAGGTTCAGGCTGGGTCCCCACACCTCCACACCTTAATGGCGCAGAGTTGTATGATCAGCCCGCTCCTCTACACATATGTGTCCCCACTCACCATAGCAACAAGATCATAAAGTCTGGGACGAGGTGGAGCGGCTGTCAGAGTGGTGCAGAGTCAATAACCTGCTCCTCAACACCACAAAAACAAAGGAGCTTGTTACTGACTTTACAAAAACAAAACTGACATCCAGCCACTCATCATTGGCGGGGCCTGTGTGGAAAGGGTCTCGGTGTTCATGTTTCTGGGCATTGAGCTGACCTGGAGCGCCAACACCAAGGAGCTGCTGAAGAAGGCGCAAAAGAGACTGTATTTTCTGAGAATCCTCACAAAGAACTGTCTCCCCTAAAATCTGCTCCTTGCCTTCTATCACTGTTCCATCGAGAGCGTGCTCACGTACGGACTGTGTGTGGTATGGCAGTTGCACTTCCTCAGAAAGGAAAGCACTCCACAGGGTCATCAGGGCAGCGGAGAGAACAACTGGCTGTACCCTCCCCACTCTGGAACAAATCTACACCTCCTGATGCCACAAAAAAGTAACAGACATTTCACAGGATTCATCACATCCCGGTCATTGCCTCTTCCAGCTTTTGCCATCAGGCAAGACATACAGAGCAATGAAAACCAGGAGAAACCGCCATAAAAACAGTTTTTATCCAAAAGCAATCATGACCCTGAACTCAGAATTAACTGCTCCATATCATTCTCTAAATGTGCAATATAGACCTGAAGTCAGCCAGTGCAATTTGTACATTTAACCACTGCAATACGTATATGACACGTGTAATTTGTATATACAGTATTTCTAATGTGCTCATTACTATTCCTTTTCTTGTTTTTTTTTAATAATTATATCTCACAATGAGTCGACAGCACCTTCAATTTCATTGTTACTTTGCAAAAGTGACAATGACAATAAAGATTTACAGTGGTGTGAAAAACTATTTGCCCCCTTCCTGATTTCTTATTCTTTTGCATGTTTGTCACACAAAATGTTTCTGATCATCAAACACATTTAACCATTAGTCAAATATAACACAAGTAAACACAAAATGCAGTTTTAAATGATGGTTTTATTATTTAGGGAGAAAAAAAATCCAAACCTACATGGCCCTGTGTGAAAAAGTAATTGCCCCCTTGTTAAAAAATAACCTAACTGTGGTGTATCACACCTGAGTTCAATTTCCGTAGCCACCCCCAGGCCTGATTACTGCCACACCTGTTTCAATCAAGAAATCCCTTGAATAGGAGCTGCCTGACACAGAGAAGTAGACCAAAAGCATCTCAAAAGCTAGACATCATGCCAAGATCCAAAGAAATTCAGAAACAAATGAGAACAGAAGTAATTGAGATCTATCAGTCTGGTAAAGGTTAGAAAGCCATTTCTAAAGCTTTGGGACTCCAGCGAACCACAGTGAGAGCCATTATCCACAAATGGCAAAAACATGGAACAGTGGTGAACCTTCCCAGGAGTGGGCAGCCGACCAAAATTACCCCAAGAGCGCAGAGACGACTCATCCGAGAGGTCACAAAGACCCCAGGACAACGTCTAAAGAACTGCAGGCCTCACTTGCCTCAATTCAGGTCAGTGTTCACGACTCCACCATAAGAAAGAGACTGGCCAAAAACGGCCTGCATGGCAGATTTCCAAGACGCAAACCACTGTTAAGCAAAAAGAACATTAGGGCTCGTCTCAATTTTGCTAAGAAACATCTCAATGATTGCCAAGACTTTTGGGAAAATACCTTGTGGACTGATGAGACAAAAGTTGAACTTTGGAAGGCAAATGTCCCGTTACATCTGGCGTAAAAGGAACACAGCATTTCAGAAAAAGAACATCATACCAACAGTAAAATATGGTGGTGGTAGTGTGATGGTCTGGGGTTGTTTTGCTACTTCAGGACCTGAAAGGCTTGCTGTGATAGATGGCACCATGAATTCTACTGTCTACCAAAAAGTCCTGAAGGAGAATGTCCGGCCATCTGTTCGTCAACTCAAGCTGAAACGATCTTGGGTGCTGCAACAGGACAATGACCCAAAACACACCAGCAAATCCACCTCTGAATGGCTGAAGAAAAACAAAATGAAGACTTTGGAGTGGCCTAGTCAAAGTCCTGACCTGAATCCAATTGAGATGCTATGGCATGACCTTAAAAAGGCGGTTCATGCTAGAAAACCCTCAAATAAAGCTGAATTACAACAATTCTGCAAAGATGAGTGGGCCAAAATTCCTTCAGAGCGCCGTAAAAGACTCATTGCAAGTTATCACAAACGCTTGATTGCAGTTATTGCTGCTAAGGGTGGCCCAACCAGTTATTAGGTTCAGGGGGCAATTACTTTTTCACACAGGGCAATGTAGGTTTGGATTTTTTCTCCCTAAATAATAAAAACCATCATTTAAAAACTGCATTTTGTGTTTACTTGTGTTATATTTGACTAATGGTTAAACGTGTTTGATGATCAGAAACATTCTGTGTGACAAACATGCAAAAGAATAAGAAATCAGGAAGGGGGCAAATAGTTTTTCACACCACTGTATCTCTGTATTTCTCTTATAATTTTCATTAAATTTCTTGCTCTACCAGATGTTTTGTTCCTGCACATGAACCCTTAGCTCATGTAAAATGGTCCTGCAGTTTGATATTTTAACAGCAGACATAACTGCCATCATTTAATATATTTGACATTACAAAGCTTGATTATGTAGTAGCCCTCTGCCACCTATATTGTAAGATGAGGGTTTAGAAAATGGATTAAGGTCATTACTGGATTTTAAATGTCAATAAAAAATCATTTTGCTTCCCTTTTTTAGAGAACCACACCTTACTGCTTGAGTCTGTTTGTCTCTGTGCCCTTCTGTCCATTAAATTATCAGTTAAAGTCATTCCAACATCACATGTACAGTTAGTGTACTTGAATTATAAAGAGTGGTCGTATGGTGGCACAATGGTGTGTGATGCCACCTCAGAACTCCATTGTCCAGGGTTTGAAGCCTACAATACTCGGTGTGCAGTTTGAAAGTCCTCGCCATGTCTGCATCTTCTTTTTCTCTCCTGCCACTTCAGTTTTCCTCCCACATCCCAAAGGCAAGCATCTCAGGCTAATTGGTGGCTCTAAGATGTCACTAACAGACTGGCTCTGGGTGTGTGCCCACGTGTGCCCTCTGATATTCTGTCTTCCCATCCTGTGATGACTCTTCTCCTGTATCTGATGTTTCCAGAATGCCCTCCAGCTCACTGTGGTGTTGACTTGGATTACGCAGATATAACATTGATGGACACAATGAAGTGACTAATCGGTGACACTGTACACTACAATACATTGGCCTGTGCTGTGCTTTAAACTGTAAGAAAGACAAGTGACTTGTTAGAAACATCAAGGGATTGAAAAAAAGAGCGAAATAAATTAGCAGTTTCTAAGAAGCTAACATCTTCAAGTAAATAGTACACTAGAAGAAAAACAACATCTCAGCAGCATTGGGTTAAAACAGGAATAACTCTGTAAGGATGCCAGTCTCATACAGGGGAGACTTCCATACACACTGACACTCCAGCAAAATGGGCAAATGGAGATTCACCAATTAGACAAACTTTGGCATCTTTAGCATGTGGTGGGAGGACCCACAAATCCTGTCCAGGCTGGGACACAAACTCGAGGCCCCTTAGGTGTTAGACAGCAGTTCCACCCATTGTGCCATCATGCCACACATGCACTCAAGAGCCAAACTCGCCATTCAGACTGTTGGGAATCTCCATCAGCTTGTGTGAGGAGGAGGAAGCACATGGTAAGATCCTTATCTGAACCCAGGAGTAGGAGTGAGCTGGTGGGCTTGAAGTGCCAGCTTTATCAGAGTTTAGCACACCGCCGCTGTGATGATTTTCATCTTTAAACTCTCCTCACGCCAGTAATACTCTGGAATTGAAGCCATAGAAGCAGCACAAAGTGTTTGTGTTTTGAGTTGCTGTCATCAGTCAGACATTTCTAAATATCCAGGTGTCAGCAGATTGTGACAACGTACCATTGAAGTTGGTCATCAGACATTTTTAAAACCACACAGGGTGTCTGTTTGACCAGCAGCCCAGTTTTGATAACCAAAATTGGACAGATCATACCAGAACCATAGTACCAATCAGAAAACATCAATCGCACTAATGGAATATTATTTGAAAACGAATAGAGTCAGATTGGGTGTAAATTTATGTTATTTGTAAAAGTTAGCTTTTTTCAGTTTTATTCTCTCAGTCACGTTCACGCTCTCCACCCACGATCTGACCATAACTATCATTGCCAGCATAAGTTCACACCATATCTGACACTGTTCATTTTTAAATCGTATTGCATTAGTGCGACAATGTTTTCTGATTTGATACTATTCAGGTCATACAATGATTTCTTCAAAATGTCACATATATTTGTCGCTTTCTTTTTTTTACGGTGCTGAATTGACATCGTGGACCAGAAGGCTTGAGCTTATTCAGTGTGAGCAGGAGCACGCGGGTGGCCGGTTGAGGTGTGCTATCACAGGCTTGACCTGGTGGCAATGAACACACGTGGCTCTTATTCTTTCTCTCTCTCTTTCCTAGGTCACGAAGCGGAAGTGGAAGCAGAAGCAGAAGCAGACAATGGCCGACAGTGAGATGAATTGTATTGCCGTCGTCGTCGAAGAACTCCAGGCACTCGACAGTTTCAGAAACTCCTGTCCAGACGAAGGTACCTCAGAGACTTGAAGGCTCGGCTGCTGGATAAACCATCCTCGACTTCTGAAGTCGACGTAACATCAACCCCACCTCGTGCCGCTCAATTCCAAGGGCAAGTAATCTTCACCCCCGCGCCTTGTAGGAGCAACGACAACACTGATGAAGACCTCGGCGAGTTTCAGCTATGCAGGCGGGGGTTCAAGGCTAGAACACCTCCATCGGCACAGGCGAGCATCCCAATCTAGAACCGGTTTGACCCTCTTCGCGTCCCCAGTTTGCCTTCAACCCCGGGTGATGTAATCGTGGTAGGTGATTCGATTGTACGAAACCTGAATATCACAAGCCCTAATCAATAATCTTTTGTTTCTTGTTTTCCCGGTGCTCGAGTCCGAGATGTGATGAGACGGGCGCCGACCATCTACGAGAAGCACGAGAGGGCAGTTGGATCCGTTATTTTACATGCCGGCGTAAACGACATAAGGCATCGACAGTCGGAGCTTCTCAAGGCTGACTTCGCAGCCCTAGTAAAAGACACAAAGGAGAGGACCCCATCGACAAAAATCTTCATCTCGGGTCCTACAGTCATCTGCTGGGTTTAAACAATTGGCTGTGAGGCTTCTGCGAGACTCAAGACATCGGGTTTATTGACAACTGGGACCTTTTTTGGGAAAGGCCGCGGTTCTTCAAGCGGGATGGACTGCATCCAAATAGATTTGGCGTCCGGGTCCTCACCGAAAACATCGCTAAGGTAATTCGTCTATCTTGACTGTCTATTTCTACTTTAAACCCCTTCCGTAATGCTACTGCTTTGATAGGACATAATGGCTTAACACAGTCTTCCGTTAAAGTGCACAACATTAATAATCTAATAACCAATCTTAATGCACGCAAAAAATCTAGGCAGTGCGGCATAAACACCAATAATTTAATTGCAATTACTACTTTAGATCAACAATGCATTAAAACTATAAAAACAGATTGTAGATTACATAAAAAATACACACAGAGCGGCGTAAACAAAAATAACGTAGTTTTTTTCCAAATACCAATAACGCATAAATTCAGCTCTGCCCTCAGAAACATTAAATATGGCACTATTAAATGTTAGAGCTTTAACTAACAAGACATTTTTTATAAACGATCTTATTAGTGATAGAAACATTGATTTTATTGCACTAAGTGAAACGTGGCTTAACTCAGATGGCCGGCTGTTTTAATCGAATCTGCCTCCGATTACAGTTTTACTCGTGCAGACCGCCAGGGAAAAAGGGGCGGTTTGGCAAACATTTACTCGAGCCGATTAAAATGTAAAGATGTTAGTTTTGGTAAATTTAAGTCCTTTGAGTATCTCGCCGTTGTTATTCATGGAGATTCTCACGTTCTAGTATTATCCGTGTATAGACCTCCTAAATATAACGCGTCTTTCTTTGAGGAATTCTCTGACTTAATGTCAATTTTAATTACAAACTATGACACACTCTTAATAGTCGGTGACTTTAACTTTCATATCGACAATCAGTGTGACCTAAAAGTAAAGGAATTCATGAACCTCCTGGACTCTTTTGATTTAAGACAGCTTGTTAATCAGCCTACACATAAAGCAGGTCATACGTTAGACTTAGTGATTACTAAAGGACTTAAAGTTGATATAAAGCAGGTCATTGATATTCGTCTATCAGACCATTTCCTTCTACTATTTAATATAGAAATAAAGATAGAAAACACTCATGAGAAGCATATTGTTAAAAAACGCTTCTTTGACTCATCAGCAGCTTTAAAACTTACAACTATTCTAAGCAATCAGTCCGTTTATAGTGCCAACTATAATAGCGAGGATAATGTAAATAGTAAGGTGGAAAGATTTAATTCTAAAGTAAGAACTGCTGTTGACATAGTTGCACCTGAAAAGACAGTTAAAAATCTTCTAGTATTGTTATTCCATGGAAGACCCAAAGAGTGTCTGATTTAAAAGAACATGTCGTAGAGCTGAGCGTAAATGGAGGAAAACTAAACTAACTATCCATTATGAGATATTGAAGGTTAAAATAACAGAATACAATAACACAGTCCGTCTTGAGAGGCGCTGCTATTTCTCTAATATTATAAATAACAATGCTAGTAATCCCAGAGTCTTATTTTCTACAATTGATCGTCTGTTAAACCCAGGTAACACAAAGGAATGCCCCCAGAATACTTCCAGCGAAACCTGTGAGAACATTGCTGTATTTTTCAATCAAAAAATTAATGATATTAGAGATAACATAGTATATCTCCCCAACACTGCAGAACCTCCAAAGCCCCGGTACTCCATTATAAACAAATTAAATCTTTCACCAGGATAGATTTACCTGAATTACATAGTATAATCTCTCAACTGAAACCCTCCACCTGCGTCCTTGACCCAATACCAACCAGGTTTTTCAAAGAAGTATCAGGGTGCTAATTGATAATATTCTGGACATAGTAAATTCGTCATTAGATACGGGGGTCTTCCCAGACTGTCTTAAGACTGCTGTAGTTAAACCCCTGCTCAAGAAAAATAATCTTGACCCCTCTGCTTTGAAAATTTTAGACCCATCTCTAACCTGCCCTTCTTAAGTAAAATTCTAGAGAAGGCAGTCATTATGCAGTTAAATGACCACCTCAATAAACATGCTATTCTTGATAAATTTCAGTCAGGTTTCAGAACAAATCACAGCACAGAAACTGCACTCGTTAAAGTAGTAAATGACTTGCGGTAAATGCAGACAGAGGCCATTTATCTGTTCTCATCCTCTTAGATCTGAGTGCTGCATTTGACACCATTGATCACAATATTCTTAGAAATCGCCTTAGTCAATGGGTGGGCCTCTCTGGCAGTGTCTTAAATTGGTTTGAATCCTACCTGGCAGGTAGAAAATTCTTTGTGAGTTGTGGTAATCACATCTCAAAGACACATGATATTCGATATGGTGTTCCACAAGGCTCTATCCTGGGTCCGCTGCTCTTCTCAATCTACATGCTTCCGTTAGGTCAGATTATCTCAGGTTACAACGTGAGCTACCACAGCTATGCTGATGACACACAGCTGTACTTATCAATAGCACCTGATGACCCGACTCTCTCGATTCACTAACACAATGTCTTACTGGTATTTCTGAATGGATGAATAGTAATTTTCTCAAACTAAATAAAGAGAAAACTGAAATTTTAGTAATTGGCAATAATGGATTCAATGAGGTTATCAGAAATAAACTTGATACATTAGGATTAAAAGTTAAGACGGAAGTAAAAAACTTAGGGGTAACTGTTGACTGTAATCTGAATTTTAAATCACATATTCATCAGACCACTAGGACAGCATTTTTTCACTTAAGAAACATAGCAAAAGTTAGACCTCTTATATCATTGAAAGATGCTGAGAAATTAATTCACGCTTTTGTTTTCAGTAGACTAGATTACTGTAACGCACTCCTCTCAGGACTACCCAAAAAGACATAAATCATTTGCAACGAGTGCAGAATGCAGCTGCTAGAATCCTAACTAGGAAAAGAAAATCCAAGCACATTTCTCCAGTTTTGATGTCACTACACTGGTTACCTGTGTCATTCAGGATTGACTTTAAAATTCTGCTTATGGTTTATAAAGCCTTAAATAATCTCGCCCATCTTATATATCGGAATGTCTGACACCTTATATTCCAAATCGTAACCTTAGATCCTCAAATGAGTGTCTCCTTAGAATTCCAAAAGCTAAACTTAAAAGAAGTGGTGAGGCTGGCCTTCTGCTGTTATGCACCTAAAATCTGGAATAGCCTGCCAATAGGAATTCGCCAGGCTGATACAGTAGAGCACTTTAAAACACTGCTGAAAACACATTACTTTAACATGGCCTTTTATAACTTCATTTTAACTTAATCCTGATACTCTGTATGCTCAATTCATCATAATAACTATTCATGGTGGCTCCAAAATCTATACTGACCCCAACTCTCTCTTCTGTTTCTTTTTCCGTTTTTTTTGTGGTGGCGGCCTGCGCCACCACCACCTACTCAAAGCATCATGATGCTCCAACATTGATGGACTGAAAGCCAGAAGTCTACGTGACCATCATCATCAAGTCCTTCCATGAGAACCCTAAATACAAAGAGGACTGTTTCATTTATGTTAGGTAGATTGCCCAGAGGGGACTGGGCAGTCTCTTGGTCTGGAATCCCTGCAGATTTTATTTTTTTCTCCAGCCGTCTGGGGGGTTTTTTTCTGTTTTTCTTTCCACCCTGGCCATCGGACCTAACTTATTTTATGTTAATTAATGTTGATGGATGAAGAAAAAGAGGATGCAACATCGACAAGCTTCTGTTCCAAGACAGCCGCTTCCCCAGGAAAGCAAAATCAGTCAGTGTCAGGCATCCCTTCATTGTAATAGGAACCACAGCACAGAGAGAAGTGTGTACATTTTAACAGGTACACATGTTGTAAATGTAGAAAGGACGATCCTTGGGTGTGTGTGAACTGTTAACATTTGAATTTGATGATTGCATATAGTGCTGAACTGACCTCTCTTTACTGTTCTGTCCTCTTCATGTCCTGGAGTACAAAAGAAAGAACACCATATACCAAAAAGTGGACACCGGCAAGATTATTATTATCGAAAAAAAAAAAACCTCATAGTCACTGATTACAACCACAAGAAGGCGTGTGACTCAATATGAATAATATGAATAATGTTGCATCAGTGCCACAATGTTTTCCGAAATTAACTATACAGGTCATAAAATGAATTACTCTAAATATCATATATACAGTAAATATGTCTCTTTTTTTGTCAGTGTGGTTTTGACATCATGGACAATAAGGTGTATACTAATTCAGCGTGAGCAGGAACACTTAATAAAACTATAAATGTACACTGGCTGTTAGAGACGTAAGTCAAATGTATGTTTTTATTGTATAATATTAACAATAAGAGCAGCTCACTCTCAAAATAGGTAAACTTGCGGGGGGCTGGTCTCAACTCAGCAGTTCTTACCTTTGCACCATGGAAGCTGTCGTATTGCACTTGTACCTTTTGTGAAAGTGTTTATTTGATATGTGGACTTTGCGTTCACACATTATACAGTTCATGTCAAAATTTTGTCATTTATTACTAAAACACGAAAAACGTTTCTGTTTTAACGATGTGTTGACATAGATTGTTGTAGACGCAGAAAACACATTAAATTATTTCCCCTCTAAAACTCCAGCACTTAACTCCCAGATAATCAAGGCTTGAACTGGGAGAACTTCTTCTGCGGTGGAGGGGTGATGGTATAGCAGGCTGCTTACTGCTTGGGCTTATTAACACATTTACAAGACAAAAGACACTGACAGAGAGGTGCAAAGGGTTTTAAGGTGGGCCGGGTTTATGAGTATTTTTTGTAGACTCTGGTAATTCTAGTGTTAAACCCACATTGCTTTAGCCTTTTCAGCACAACTTCCAAATTCTTTAAGTGCTCTTCTTGGCCAAGTCTGGTAACCAAAATGTCATCCAAATAGCAGATCACATCGTTCAAACTTTGTTAAACTGTATCAATAAAAGTCCAGAAAATGTCAGGGATGCTGGCTATTCCATAGTGTAATTTTTACCTGGAACAGTCCCTTCTATGTATTTATATTTAAATATATCTTACTTTCCTTATCCAGTTCAACTTACTGATCTGCTTGTGCTAAATCAATTTTCCTGAGCTGTTTACCATTAGCAAGTCTTGAGTACAGGGAATAGAGTAGGAATCAACATCTGGCCACAGGTTAATGGTGGTCTTACAGTCCTCACAAATACGTATACTCCCATCTGACTTCGGGATACATACTGATGGAGCTGCCCATCGGTATACGATACTGCAGGTCAATACTCTTGTTGTACTAAGAGGTCCAACTGTTCATCCACTGCATCTCTAATTGCATATGACACAGGGCTTGATTTACAACATTTTGGAATAGCATTGTCAGATACGTACAGTTTGGCCTGGATACCTTTTACAATCCCCATTTCTCCATTGAAAAGACAACCATATTTTAGCTGCAATGCCTCGATTTGATCAGTCATCTGAAATATACCAAAATGTTTTAACCTTAATCAAGGAAGCCAGTTTCCCCCAAATTAAAGCACCTCCAGACCCTTTTAAAACCAATAGGGGCAAACGATCCGGTTTCCCCTCATCTTCTACATTTACAAGTGGCTTGTAGCAGTGCTACAAGGCAGTAAAAACTCCCAGCAATCTCTGCAGTTGATCTGATTGGATGCCTGCTAAGTGTGGAGGGGATGCTGGGAACAAGAAGGACAGCACAAGTTTTAAAGGGAGCCCAGTTACTCAGAGCAGACAGGTTGTTTTGTGTCTGGAGTTCCGTCCGTTTTGTCTTCCTGTTCATGGCCTATGGATTAATGTTCTTGTCCTGGATTATCTCCTGTTTGTGTGTATGGACAGTCTGGTGTCTGCCTGCTGTGTAAGGACTGAATTAGATTGTTCGTCAGATTTACTTTATTATTGTTTAATATATTAGTGAATTTTTGTTTTAATTCTGTTTGCTTTTTGTCTCTTTGAGGGAGTGTTTGTGTGAGTCAGGCCAAGGCTGGGTGCGTTCCTGGGGTCCCCACCGAAAAAAAAATCATTCACCATCAACAGGCAGTGTGAATCCTAGCTGGGTTATTCAGAATGCTAAACTTTCATCTGGACCAAATCACCAAGTTGAAATGATGAATCCTCTCAGTAAGTCGCTCTGGAGAAGCTTCTTTTATCGGAGTCTCTGTTAGTCAGGATGCATTTCCTTAGGAGTATCCATTTCTTTCATATTATTTTCTTTCTTTCTGGGATGTCACAGTGCTGAGTTAGCGATGCTCCTTCACAGCTCCAGACTCCTCAGTTCTCATCTCTGCCCAGGGTCCATTTGTGAGGTCCTGGCAGGTTCTCTCCGTGTTTCTGTGTGTTTTTCTTATGCCATTTTGGTTTTCCTCTCACGTCCCTGGAGAGTCCTGATTGGCTCTGTGTGTGTGAGATGGACATCCTGCTCAGGGCCTTTCTTACCTTGTGCCCAGTGCTGCTGGCATAGCAGTAGTAGTAAGCAGTAGTAGCAGGCGGTGGTCTTTCCTTTGAAGCCGACGTGAGTTAAGTGGATTTAAGATCTTTATGACATGATGTTGTACTTGTTTATATTTAAAGATCATCTCATGAGGATCGTGGCCATGAAGATCATGTTTAACACATTTGTTTTATCGTATTCTTTCATTTCCTACCATTTGTTTGCTGCAACTCATTTATTTTTCTCAGTCCCATGATTCCTTGGTCACACCTGCTTGCCACATTTCCTTTTTTTGTCTTCTATTGCTCTACAGGCAGGAGAAATCAGTTCATAGTGGTTGTGTTTTGTTTTATTTTAATGCCTCAGATTGTGGAAGAATAATTTTAGGGTAACATAGCATTCATCTTAAACAAATAGCATAAAGACTTAATAAACGTCAGAAACCTGTTCAGGTACACCAGGAAACAAAATGAAGGTCAAGTGAACCACAAAATGTACACGGAAATATAAGAACTGGTTTAGGAAAATACTGAGATGGTCAAGTAAATCAAGAACGTACCAGAAGAAAGGCTGATGTAATATAGAAAATGTACTTAAGAGTGACTAAGAGATCAGCAGGAGAGAGAGGAGAGGTTAGAAGCCCACACTGATACAGCGCATTGCCTCACCCACCAAATGACAAACCAACTCAGGATCCCAGATTAGGACCCGAGTGCAGCCATGCAACGGGTGATACCTCAGCAGCACACTAGTTCAGATGGAGTTGTCCTGTAAGTGAGAATGAACAGTCGTTATATGCACAGACATTTCAAGGGTGGTGGCTCAACTGAAAGGTATATGAAGAACCAGAATATAATATAATAGACTTTTATTTTATATAAATCATTTGGGTGTAAACCAACGAACCAACAGAGTAAATGTATGCATTGATTGACACTGTATGTAAATTCAGTAGTTTATAACATGAACATCCATTCTTTGTTTTCTCTGACCAGGCTGTAATGGACTGATTTTGATGAACGCTCCCTCGAAGTTATTTTGCTGAGGATTAATTAAAAGATACAATGAAGAGCTTTTCTCCTGCCTGATTACTAAATTGTCCTGTTAGAGGATGCTTCTTTCATTAATAAGATGTTAAATTTCTATCACACAAGTTCACAAGTAAAATATGAATACTAACTTTACAAATGACTGATTACATAAATAACACCAATAAATACACTCGTTTGTTTAAACAAAGTCAATTGAAACTGATGACCATAACTGGAGTCCATCACTATCAGTCCATTAATTCATTGTTGAACGACAGTTAAAGGTGACATTCACTGCTGGGACCCTGATGGTGTCCTGGCCCTCTTTCTTGATTTATCTAACATGTCACATCCCCCAAAGTTTTACACTACATGACCAACTCTGCTGGCATTTCAATTATGGAGGTCATAAAGTTTTAGGCACTGAAAATATTTGGCCAAAACTAACAGAAAAGGCACATTTTAGGTCAAATGAGTAAAAAGGCAGATATGTGGCTGAATGTGTGACGCTGTTTGAAAACATTTGAGATCCACAGTCACAAACAGCACCTCCTGTTCTACAGGGAGTGACAGACACGTCACACTGCCGAGGACTGTGGTGGTCTGTTTAAGTCATGGTGATGTGTGGTGAGAATCTACAAGGAGCTACAAAAGAAAAAGAAAATGGAAAAATGAAGGGAGAAAGAGAGGGGATCAAAGTGGAAGAAAAGGAACTGACTGGGACAGCAAACTGCGACATTCATGAAGTTGAACTCAGCAAGCAAAGTGAATCAGAGCCAAGGAATGGACACCACGACAAGCTCACTCCGCTCATGATTTGTTACTGTTTTTCTTATTTATTTTCAGTTTTTTTTATATTGTTTATAAAAAAAAAATAAAAGGATTACAATTTAATAATAAGCAAGAATTAAACGTGAAATAAGGGCGGCACGGTGGCGCAGTGGTAGCGCTGCTGCCTTGCAGTTAGGAGACCCTAGTTTGCTTCCCAGGTCCTCCCTGCGTGGAGTTTGAATGTTCTCCCCGTGTCTGCATGGGTTTCCTCCGGGCGCTCCGGTTTCCCCCCCACAGTCCAAAGACATGCAGGCTAGGTGGATTGGAGATTCTAAATTGACTCTAGTGCGTGTGTCCTGTGGTGGGTTGGCACCCTGCCTTGTGCCATGGGATTGGTTCCTGCAGACCCCTGTGACCCTGTGTTTGGATTCAGTGGGTTGGAAAATGGATGGTTGGATAAAAGTGAAATAAATTTAATTTTGGCTTCATGCAATGACTCAAAAGCAAATCTGTAAATAATAATTAAAAAAGAGATTTGCCGTTTGGTGCTTAGCCTTCTTTCTTTTATTTAATTTGACTTTGGATAATAATTTTCATTTAGGTGCTCCACAGTTTTATCAACTGGGATCTGTTTGCTCAGAGGAGCAGCTATTGGGTGAACAACAGAAAATATACAAAGCGTACAAGATGAAATAACCTCTGACATGAAAGACGACTTTTTGGTTTAACTCTGGGACTCTTCAACAGAATGTTTCTTACTTATAATATTTACACATTCATCTGATGGCAGAATTTGACATTTTATTACTGAAAATAAATATAATATCATCATCACAGAAAGAAGTGATATGTGGAGAGACTTTGATAGAAATAGAAAAATCTCATAATATTGATGTCAAGCTACAGACAAAGGCTCAAGGGAGAGTGCTAACCAGAGTGGGGAGAGTGGACATCTTTGACAAGATCCTCTCAGTATAACACATGAATATGATGTATGACTACTGAGGAAGGAGGACTAACTCATGTTCATAAAATATCTTTAAAAATCCACCCCAAAAAAAACGCATTTGAGTCATCAAAAAATTGCTCAGTAACCAAAGACAAAAGTGTGGCAGGAGATCTGAAGTGAGGTGCTGCCTTTATGGTTTGGATCACTTGCTGTGATCATCTGAGAACATACAACATGTAATGTAATTTAATGAAAGTACCTCAGTCCAGATGGGACAATTTATTAATAAAATAGTACAATATTTACAACTCATGTCACTTGAATATTTTAGTACAATGTAAGACCCCTGCCATGACTCAGCAGTCTCATATCCAAGACAGATGATACTGAGGGCTACCAATGAAGCATCTGACGTTCACGGCTGGACAGCTGATCTCAAAAACCTCCTAAACGTTTAGTCAAAATTCTGTCAAGTTCAGGGTTTGCTGTTATTCATGGCAGTGAGTGTGACATTTGACTATTTTAGAGGAATTTTGTAAAGAATTCAAGTAAAGAATCTGCTTGCTTTGTTTTGTACTGCAGGTCAAAATCAGTTACAAAGGAAATTATGTTTATAAAGGATGATAACCACTCTGATGAAAATAATAGCAGGACTAGGAACAAAATTCTACAATGATTTCTGTAATGGAATTTAATTGTAAACATGGCTAAAAAAAGTCACACTGAAAAAATACTAAGACATGAAAAAAATGAAAGGACAAATGGAAAGAGCAGTAAAATGACAGGTTTGGGTCATAAATGAGTAATCAATCACAATGCAACAGTGCCAAGCAAAATTCAAAGTCCAGAAAAGAAAGTAGAAAGGTCCTAACATGAAAGTGTTCATGTACTACTAAACAAAAATGAACAAAGATGGTAAATAAATTTAATTGAAAACTCAGATGGTGAACTGAGCAGAAGTCAGTGTGTTTTATATACACAGTGCAATGATGAAGAAAGGCCAGCCATGTTTATTAAGAAGACGATAGAAAAGAGCGCCACCCACTGCTATCTTAGAATAAATAAAAAACAACACAGAAAAAGTGAGACAAACCGCTAGGAATTTATAACAATTATATTATCACTATGGAAAATAAAAAAAGATTGTGATATGGAGATCCAGCTTACATAAACACAGAGCAGGTTAATGTCCGGGACTTGCAGATATTTCTTATATGAAGGATTAAATGTGTTTCATCAAGATGGAAGTGAATTGAGATTTAACAGGCAAGATTTAGAAATTCTATTCTTTGTCACACACTTGAGGACACACATCTTCCAAATCTACTACCTTAGCTTCAAGGGAAGAAGTGTTTAACAGTGTGGTGTAAATTAAAGTAGAGATTAAAGGATCAAATTGATTGTGATGAGTCCTTGATAGCCTCACACACGACAGAAAGATCAGCGAAGGAACTGACAAAAATCCTCCAGCAGCACATCCTCTGATTCTACTCCCATTAAAGCCAAAGCTCTTACAGCTCTGAGTGATTTCTACTTAGTATCACCTGCAGAGTCAGATATCTGATAAGTAAAAGCAAACAAACAGTGAAACTTTAGAAATTGGAAAATAGACTTAAGACAAACTACTGTTTAAAAGTAAGGAGAATAAATTTATCAACAGGAAACCTGCAAAAAATATGATTTTACTGACATATTTCTATACAAACGGTCAGATTAATACGTTTTTATGACGGTATTTCAGTCTTGGTGACACCTTTTAATTTTCTGTTTGGTTGTCATGATATCTGACACAACTGATGATTTTTAGGTTTAACATGGTGACTTTTAAACAGAAACTTTCCTCTGCTGAATTATTACACAATCGTCTGATGTACGTATTTGTTTTTTTTGACCACAAAGCCTATGGAAAGCTGGACACTTGACCCTTAGGGCTTGTGATTTGATTGGTTTCTTCTTTTTCTTCTTCAATGACAAATTAGATTTCAATTGACTTTCCACCCCAGTGGACGTCATGAAACCGTGTAAAACTGAGCCGCGTCCGCCTGATCTGCAATATAAGGAGGTGCTGCTGCTGACCTGAACAGACGTCTGAGCATCAGCACCACCGCCATGATGAGATTCACCACCCTGCTGGTTCTTCTGTGCCTGTGCTCGATGGCGATGGCTTCTGTGAGTTCTGACTTATGACATTTATAAACAAATATGTCTACAAAACCTTTTTTTTGCAGATTTCCTGATATCTTCCTCATACATTTAAACAGCAGGTCATCTGAATTTTATTTTCTAATTCCTAAAGACTCCTCAGACTCTGATTCTTTTTTTTTTTTTTTTACAGATTTCTGACTTTCCAGCTGACCTGTTGGAGGAATCGCCTTCAACCATAAAAGCTGGAAAAGCTGGTGAGGTGAGGTGAGTAGAATCAGAGGATGTGCTGCTGAAGGATTTCTGTCAATTCTGTCTCTGGTCCTTCTGTCATGTGAGAGACAATCAGGGGATTCATCACAAACAATTTAATCTCTTAAATCTCTACTGTAAATTAAAAGAAACTAAAATATATTTTCTCACTTGAAGCTAAGGTAGTAGCTTTAGAACAAGTGTGCCATCAAATGCCTGATAAAACACAGGAGTTCTAAATCTCGACAGTTAAAGCTGAATTCAGTTCTTTGCTGAAGAAACTCGTTTAGTTTCAGTCGCATGTAAATTACACAAAGAGTTTAGAGCTGCAAGTCATGGATGTTACCTTGAGCTCCATTTATGAGAGTCGGAATTGTACATCACAGTCTTCTTCATTAAACATAATTATAATGAAATTCTCATCAATTCTTATATAACCGATAGCGGATACCACTGAGCCCCAAACCCCAGACCCAGTAACATCTAACCCAATCATAGGTTCAAATAATGGATATTTTTACTCCAATAAGCACTAAACACAATGAAGCTCAGCCAACACCAAACAAACAGTAAACCTTCTCCTCTCCTTCCTCCTCTAGCTTAGTGTTGCCCACAGGGTTTCAGGGTCAGAGTCGGGAGGCAGTGGGCTCCTTTTATACTGGACCCAGCACAGCTTCTCATTACCCAGAATGACTTGGGGGGAGCTCTTCTGAGTTGTTTAGGATCCTGGGTGTTCCTCCAATGACAGTGCGGCCTTATGGCACCTGGGGACCCCGAGAGTTTATTTAATTATAGAAATCATTTTACAATAATGCTTCTATTATTTTCATCCAAATGTTCTTCATCTCCTAAAGACATAATTTCTTTTTTATCTAATCTTGATGTACTTCAAATCACAAAGCAAGCAGATTCTTTACTTGATACCCCACTTTCTCCACAATAATCACATTTAGCCCACCCTGTCATGAATAACAACAACAACAACAACATTTATTTATATAGCACATTTTCATACAAACAGTAGCTCAAAGTGCTTTACATAATAAAGAATAGAAAAATAAAAAACACAATAAGAAAAAAATAAGTCAACATTAATTAACATAGAATAAGAGTAAGGTCCAATGGCCAGGGGACAGAAAAACAAAAAACTCCAGACGGCTGGAGAAAAATAAAATCTGTAGGGATTCCAGACCATGAGACCGCCCAGTCCCCTCTGGGCATTCTACCTAACATAAATGAAACAGTCCTCTTTGGATTTAGGGTTCTCACGGAAGGGCTTGATGATGATGGTCACGTAGACTTCTGCCTTTTAATCCGTCCATCATTGTTGGAGCATCATGAAGCTTTGAGTAGGTGGAGGTGGCACAGGCCACCACCACAAAGAAACCAGAAAAGAAACAGAAAAGAGAGTAGGGGTCAGTACGATTTTAGAGCCACCATGAATAGTTATTATGAATTGAACATATAGAGTAACAGGATTAAGTTAAATTAAGTTAAATTGAAGTTATAGAAAGGCCGTGTTAAAGTAATGTGTTTTCAGCAGTGTTTTAAAGTGCGAATTCCTATTGGCAGGCTATTCCAGATTTTAGGTGCATAACAGCAGAAGGCCGCCTCACCACTTCTTTTAAGTTTTGTTCTTGGAATTCTAAGGAGACACTCATTTGAGGATCTGAGGTTACGATTTGGAATATAAGGTGTCAGACATTCCGATATATAAGATGGGCGAGATTATTTAAGGCTTTATAAACCATAAGCAGAATTTTAAAGTCAATCCTGAATGACACAGGTAACCAGTGTAGTGACATTAAAACTGGAGAAATGTGTTCATTTTCTTTTCCTAGTTAGGATTCTAGCAGCTGCATTCTGCACTAGTTGCAAACGATTTATATCTTTTTGGGTAGTCCTGAGAGGAGTGCGTTACAGTAATCTAGTCGACTGAAAACAAAGCGTGAACTAATTTCTCAGCATCTTTCAGTGATATAAGAGGTCTAACTTTACTTATGTTTCTTAAGTGAAAAAATGCTGTCCTAGTGATCTGATTAATATGTGATTTAAAATTCAGATTACAGTCAACAATCACCCCTAAGCTTTTACCTCCGTCTTGACTTTTAATCCTAATGTATCCAGTTTATTTCTAATAGCCTCATTGTATCCATTATTGCCAATCACTAAAATTTCAGTTTTCTCTTTATTTAACTTGAGAAAATTACTATTCATCCATTCTGAGATACAAGTCAGACATTGTGTTAGTGAATCAGAATCGGGTCATCAGGTGCTATTGATAAGTACAGCTGTGTGTCATCAGCATAGCTGTGGTAGCTCACGTTGTGCCCTGAGATAATCTGACCTAACGGAAGCATGTAGATTGAGAAAGCAGCGGACCCAGGATAGAGCCTTGTGGAACACCATATGGATATCATGTGTCTTCGAGTTGTAATTCCACAACTAACAAAAATTTTCTCCCTGTCAGGTAGGATTCAAACCAATTTAAGACACTGCCAGAGAGGCCCACCCATTGACTAAGGCGATTTCTAAGAATGTTGTGATCAATGGTGTCAAATGCAGCACTCAGATCTAAGAGGATGAGAACAGATAAATGGCCTCTGTCTGCATTCACACGCAAATCATTTACTACTTTAACGAGTGCAGTTTCTGTGCTGTGATTTGTTCTAAAACCCGACTGAAATTTATCAAGAATAGCATGTTTATTTAGGTGGTCATTTAACTGCATAATGACTGCCTTCTCCAGAACTTTACTTAAGAAAGGCAGGTTAGAGATGGGTCTAAAATTTTCAAGAGCAGGGGTCAAGATTATGTTTCTTAAGTAGGGGTTTAACTACAGCAGTCTTAAGACAGTCTGGGAAGACCCCAGTATCTAGTGACGAATTTACTATGTCAGAACATTATCAATTAGCACGCCTGATACTTCTTTGAAAAACCTTGTTGGTATTGGGTCAAGGACGAGGTGGAGGGTTTTAATTGAGATATTATTTTTGTAAATCAGGTAAATCTATCCTAGTGAAAGAGTTTAATTTGTTTATAACAGGATGCTGGGGTTTAGGAGGATCCTTAGTGTTGGAGGGATATACTATGTTATTTCTAATATCATTAATTTTTGATTGAAAAATACAGCGATAGCCTCACAGGTTTCACTGGAAGTTTAGGAGGCATTCCTTTGAGCTACCTGGGTTTAGTAGGATCAATTGTAGAAAATAAGACTCTGGGATTACTAGCATTGTTATTTATAATCTTAGAGAAATAGCAGCGTCTCTCAAGACGGACAGTGTTATTGTATTCTGTTATTTTGACTTTTAATATTTCATATGGATAGTAAGTTTAGTCTTCCTCCATTGACGCTCAGCTCTGGCATGTTCTCTTTAAATCAGACACTCTTTGGGTCTTCCATGGTATAACAATGCTAGAAGATTTTTTCACTGTCTTTTCAGGTGCAACTATGTCAACAGCAGCTCTCACTTTAGAATTAAATCTTTCCACCTTACTATTTACATTATCCTCGCTATTATAGCTGGCACTATAAACGGACTGATTGCTTAAAATGTTTGTAAGTTTTAAAGCTGCTGCGAGTCAAAGAAGCGTTTTTAACAATATGCTTCTCATGAGTGTTTTTATCATTATTTCTATATTAAAAGTAGAAGAAAATGGTCTGATAGACCAATATCAATGATCTGTTTTATATCAACTTTCAGTCCTTTAGTAATCACTAAGTCTAACGTATGACCTGCTTTATGTGTAGGCTGATTTATGAGTTGTCTCAAATCAAAAGAATCCAGGAGGTTCATAAATTCTTTTACTTTTAGATCACACTGATTATCTATATGAAAATTAAAGTCGCCAACTATTAGGAGTGTGTCATAGTTAGTAATTAAAATTGACATTAAGTCAGAGAATTCCTCAAAAAAGACGCGTTATATTTAGGAGGTCTATACACGGATAGTACTAGAACTTGAGAATCTCCATGGATAACAACGGCGAGATACTCAAAGGACTTGAACTTACCAAAACTGACATCTTTACATTTTAATCGGCTCGAGTAAATGTTAGCCAATCCGCCCCCTTTTCCCTGGCGGTCTGCAGAGTAAAACTGTAATCGGAGGCAGATTCGATTAAAACTGCTGTGCCGTCTGAATTAAGCCATGTTTCATTTAGTGCAATAAATCTATTTTTTTTATCACTAATAAGATCGTTGATAAAAACGTTTTGTTAGTTAAAGCTCTAACATTTAATAGTGCCATATTTAATGTTTCGGAGGTGCAGAGATGAATACTATGTGCGTTATTGATATTTGGAATAGGAACTAAATTATTTTATTAGCGCCGCTCTGTGTGTATTTTTTGTTTAATCTGTGATCTGTTTTTATAGTTTTAATACATTGTTCCTCTAAAATAGTAATTTTAATTAGATTATTGGAGTTTATGCCGTATTTCCTAGATTTTCTACGTGCATTGAGATTGCTTATTACAGTATTAATGTTGTGCACTTTAACGGAAGATTCTATTAAACACTTATCATGTCCTGGCACAACAGTATCATTTTGGAAGGGGTTAAGAGCAGACATAGATAGTCAAGAAAAACAAATTACTTTCGATATGTTTTCGGAGAGGACCCAGGCGCCGAAACTGTTCGGATGCATTCCATCGCGCTTGAAGAAACGCGGCCTTTCCAAAAAGAATGAATAAGAGCAAACGTCCTGAACATGACGGAATTCTGTCTAAAATTGAGGAGCATTTTGAGGGCAGACATCCAGCCGTGAACTTCAGATGCTTCACTCGTCCACTGCCAGCTCTCACCACCATCTGGCCTGAACATGAGGTCACTTTACTGCTGACACATGGCAGGGGTCTTACATCGTGATGATTGTTGTCCTGGCCAAACTAAGTCAGCAGGTAGACCTCTTCTCTTCTCTTTAAGTCCTTTCATTATTGTTAAAAATGAGGCTTGACGTTGCCAAGTAACAATGAGATTTAATGATGAAGTGAGCCTTGTGTGCCCCCACAATCATAAGAGGGGGCTCAGCACACTAGCCTGTGGAGTGCCAGTACTGGGGGTCAGCTTGGAGGATGTGACGCTGCCATTCACACATACTGAGGTCTGTTGGTTAGGAAGTCCAAAACCCAACTGCAGTGGCACTGAGTCCTAAATCGAGGAGTGGTCATCAGGTCTGCCCGTCCAGCAGAATGAAATGCTGAGCTGTGGTCAGTAAACACGACTCTGAGAGAACAGCAGGGCTTTGGACTTCAATCCCAATACTGACATGTTGTTTCACTTCACCTGACTGTGCCCCTGTTATGGTGTATGAAATCCGTATATTTTGTTCAATTATATTTTGTTCGAGACAAGACAACAGATGAACTAAGACAAATCAAAACAGGTTTTCTTCCCTTAGACCTTACTTTTATAACACTTGTTCATAGCTTAGTGCTAATTTGGTTTACAGCCTGGGAAAGAAAGCCTGAGCTGATACCTCAGGCTATTAATTACTTTACGGATGGACATCTGGGACATCAATTGGGTTTATGGCTTGGGAAAGGAAAAACAGGCAATATCAAAGAACTTTATTACCTGGGGAGCAAAATTCATACATCATATTGACAGCCAGCCAATCAGGTGCATAGGAACATTCATGTGTTGTGAAACCAAGGCATGACATTTCATAATAAATATGCCTTGGTTTGAGACAGAAGAAAGAGCAAAGCAAAGAAGAAGAAGGAGAAGAAGAAGAAGAGGAACAGACGAAGACGGCACTGATCGTCAGAAAGGCATCATGAACATCAATTGCTAAATTAAACGCCTCCCTGGGACATTCATCCTTGTCATCTCTACCTTTTTTTCGTATGCTTTTTCTAAAGACTATATATATTCAGACTTTCCTATCAGTACCTATTTTCTGTTATTCTTTGTTTCAGTGGTATTATTATTATTCTTCTAATAAATACCATGATGCTTTTAACTTTCTATGCTTTGTCTTAATGTCTAGTGTGATTGAAGTAATAAGTTAGTTTCTTTGAGCCCCTGGGGCCTCATGCATAATGCCGTGCGTAGAACTCGCACTATAACATGGCGTAAGCACAAAAGCCGAAATGTGCTTACGCACAGAAAAATCCAGATGCAGGAATCTGTGCTGCATCTCAACTTCCATGTTCTTCCGCTACATAAATCCCGATCAGCGCGAAAAGTAACACTCGTGCACGCGCTTCATGTAACGCCCCAACTCCTCCCAGAATTACGCCTCTTTGAATATGCAAATCAATATAAATCGTCCTTAAGCTCAGCCTTCTGTGAAAAGACAATGGGAAAAACACGGTGGAAATATAAGAATTTCAGCGAATACCAAGTGGAGGCAAAGGAAAAACATACTATTTGTTCAAATAAACCGTGGTATAATCAACAAAAGGAAGCTGATAGAGTGACATATCATGTTGGAGAAACTTGAAAGCTTACGTTCACAAAATTGCACAGTGCCGGTAATAAAAAAGAAGTCACATATCAAAGTCGCCGTGAAAAGCTGAGTCATAGCCCACCGTCTGAGTGTCATATGAAAGCTTATTAGGGTACAGAGAAAAAAAAAAGGCACACAGTGGGGAAAAAGCACGAAATGTCAACTTCAATCTCGAAATTTCCACTTTAATCACGTAGTTTATTTGTCATTAAAATAGATCATAAACTTCATCTTAAAATTGTTTAATTAACCAGTTTCTCAAATCACATCGTAATTAAAGTAGCACGTTAAATGCTTTGTTTTGTATTTGATCTTCTATGTGATCTATGTGTGTGAATCACTACTTGCTTCTTAAACCGGCTCTCGTTCTCCAACTGGACTTAGAATCCATTACATTTGTGATATTACAGCTCTTTGAATAACTAAAATACTGAGATGTATACGTGATATCATTTTTATGATGATAGGAGTTAAAGCATGTTATTAAACATGAGTTTCACGGTGCAGTGATTGTGTGCGACCTTCGATGAAATAATTTATTGCAGCAGTACTCAGGGGCAACTCTAGGCTTGTGGTGGCACTGGGCAGAGGAAGAATCGGTGGCTCCTTCGCCCGCCAATGTCAGTAAGGTAGCTTATGCACGGTGGATGGCCATGTCCGTTGCGGATACTGCATAGCCGCCTCGTGCTGAAGACACAAGCATTTAACTTTTGCAGAAATTTGCCGCTGCGTTTTTAGCCGTGTTGTTATTTTCTCTTTCTGTTTTATATTAAATATATATTGGCATAGCCGTCACTGCAGTCCTTGCTTTTCTTTCTCCAAGTAACCGTTCACCACTCAATCAGCTCTGTAATAGAAGTTAAGCCATCTATAAGCTTAGAGCGCCGATTCTTCAAAACGTTTAAGGAACATTGAAATATCTTCGTAGTACATGTTTAATTATTCTATCCTTCACTCCAGTCCCAGTGAAGAATATAGATTATTTAAATGAAGTTAAAGTTTTATCTGTATAATATAATAAACATATTTTGCTGCATTTCACCTTAAAAATATCGTCATCATATGTAAATACGCGCTTTATAAAGTGGCTCAGGTTGTGCGATATTATAACTGTAGTGCAAGTTTACAGTGAGGTGATTGTACTTATAAGTACTAACAGTTCTACAAGGAGCAATTGATTGAGTGTGTTTAGAGTTCTTGGGATTAAACTGTTTCTGAACCGCGAGGTCTGTACAGGAAAGGCTTTAAAACATTTTGTCGTGGCTGAGACAGCGTGTCCTTGAAGCTGTATACTGATAATTCTCTTTCCGATCAGCTGCTGCTGTGATTCACTCAGATACAGTGATATAAATACTCCGAGTGGTGCAGTGAGAGTAATATGGAAAAAGATGATCCGCTGTGGCAACTCCTAACGGGAGGAGCTGAAAGAAGAAGAAGAAGGTGCAGTGAGAGTAACAACGCTAAAGCAGTTCTGGTTCTCCTTGGGGTCTCCAAGGTGTTTTATTGTCTTCTGACTGGGAAAATTTCAGGAGCTGCTTGAACCTTTAAAATGCCTTCCCCTTTGTTGTCTTTATCAGGAGCCCTGGTGGTCTCTTACAAGTAACTAACGATTTTTGTTTCCAGTCGTCTTTCTTCACATCCTCGATGTCCGTGTTTTAAGTTAATAAAAACTGTTTATGTCTCAGCCCCTTTTTGTCTCTTATACTTTTTCCTTTTGTTAAATATGTGAATATACAGTATACAGTACAGTGGTCCGCAGCAGAAGGGGTCTCAGAGCAGGTCTTGATCTTTGAAAGGGTTTTTAAGTTTGGATTTAATGGCTGTATTGGTGTCCAATCCAGCGTTATAAGGTTGGCGGTTTGTTATATGTGAATTTCTCATGTTGCTGTCTTTAACTTTAAAAAAATCATGTAAAAAACAAAATTCTCATTTTTCCATTTGAAAGTTCATTTCTATCACCAAGCCTTTAACATAATTGAGAATTAGAGGACCGCCGAATAGCTGGTCCATAAAGTGTGTGTGTGTGTGGACAGCCGTGGTGATGAGGGCACTGAAATACACAGCCTGAGCCTCCATACTGTGATGGGCACAGCAAGACGGTAAGTGGGGTCTGCTGGAAGGAGGCTTTAATGGCAGCCTGCCCTCTAAACACAGAGGAGCCTTTAGCACGAGGTGGCAGGACTCTGTGATGGACAATTTTCATTTTGTTTAGATAAGGAGCAGGCTGTGTAATGTGGTGAATTATGTGGTGAGAACAAAAATGTGATTATTTACTGTGCCAACGATCACACAACTAAAAATCATCTTCTCAAGGCACAGAGGAGACAGACAGGAATGGAAATACACTCCTAATTTGTAATCTACGTTGAATCCTTACAGGGGATACATGAGAGTAGCAAGAGGAGGAGGAGGATTAGGATCATATGGAGGAGGATCAGGATCATACGGATTATACGGAGGATACGGAGGATGATCTTTCATGACTTGGTGCATTGGTAAGAATATCGAGGTTAAAGAGCAAATGTTTGGATTAATGGAGGGCTGATTAGATTACATTAGATTAGATAAAATTATTTTCTTTGCCCCCCAAAGGAGAAATTAAAATTTTATAGAACCTCAACAATATATATATTGTGACAGAGAGGGGGCAGTATTGCTCCCTTGAACCCCTGTCCAATACGCCAGACACCAGATAAAAGTCCAAATGTTGACTTTATTAACACAGCACAATGTACAAAGCACCCTCTCCTCCACAATACTCATTAATATACTCTAAACAATGACAATAAACAATCCTCCACTCCCAGACGCGTTGTCTTCCTACCACCCAGCTCAGCTCGTCATCTGGGAGCTCCATAATCCTTTTATAGTCCCTGACCCGGAAGAGTTCCAATCCCCAGTCCATGTGATCTTCTATCACTTCCAGGTCAGATCAAAAGTCCTTTTCTTCACCCCAGAAGCACATCATTCCTCTTGTCCATGTGACTCAGACGTACTTCCAGGGCGTAGGGTAAATAACCGTTGTTCCTCCCTGCAGCGTAATCTAGTGACCCCCCACGGTATCCAGCAGGGCTGTGCATAAAGATTCCAATGTCTATGATGCCCTGTTGGTCTTCGGGGCACCTCCATACTGGAGGGAGGGCTCCACCTGGCGGTTTGGGGGTATTGGCCGGGATAAACTGCCGGCCATACACCACAATATATATATATATATATATATATATATATATATATATATATATATATACACACACACACATTCACCAGCCACTTTATGAAGTACATCCGATGAACTGTTTGTTAACACAAATATCTAATCAGCCAATCACATGGCAGCGACTCAATGCATTGGCCTGCTGAAGTTCAAACTGAGCATCAGAATGATTAAGAAAGGTAACTGAAGTGACTTTGAACATGTCCTGGATGTTGATGCCACACAAGCTGAGTATTTCAGAAACTGCTGATCTACTGGGATGTTCACACACAGCCATCTCTTGGGTTTAAAGAGAATGGGTCAAAAAGGGTAAAATATCCAGTGAGCAGCAGTTCTTTGGGTAAAAAAAGTCTTATTGGTGCCATTGGTCAGAGGAGAATGGCCAAATTGATTTGAGCTGATAGAAAGACAATAGTAACTCAAATAAGCACTCGTTACAACTGAGGTAGGACCACCCTGAGTACCAATCCTGTGAGATAAAAACAGGCAACTGATGCTACAACTAACACTCTCTCACCAAAATTGGATAATAGAAGATTGTATAAATGTTGCCTGGTCTGATGAGTCTTGAATTCTGCTGTTATCTGGATGGTAGGATCAGAATTTGGTGTTAACAACATGAAAGTAGGGCTCCACCCTGCCTTTTATCAGCAGTTCAGGCTGCTGGTGCTGGTGTGATGATGTAGGGGGTATTTATTAGCACGATTCAGGGCTCTTAGTACTAATTGAGCATTGTCTAAATGACACAGCCTCCATGAGTATTGTTGCTGACCATGTCCATCCCTTTGTTACCACAGTTGTACCCATCTTCTGATGGCTCCTTCCAGCAGGATAGTGGGCCATGTCACAAAGCTCAGATCGTCTCAAACAGGTTTCTTGAACATGACAATGAGTTCACTGAAATCAAATGACCTCCACAGTACCCAGAACTCAATCCAGTAAAGCACCTTTGGATATGTTAGAAAGGGGGATTTGCATCTTGGATGTGCAACAGACAATTTCACAGCAACTCTGTGATGCTGTCATGTCAATATGGAACAAAATCCCTGAGGAATGTTTCCAGCACCTTGTTGAATCTACACCATGAAGAATTACAGCAGTTCTGAAGGCAAACGGAATGAACCAGTACTAGCAAGGTGTACCTAATAAAGTGGCCAGTGAATGTGTATGTGTATATATAATAAGACCTATAAAATACATATATATAAAGACATATAAAATCCTCTGGATTAGATAACAGAGAGCTGCTGCTGTCAATAACAGGGAACATGATGGCAGCGACTTGTGTTTCAGCCATGAGAATATTTGAGAATCCCACAGGTGTGACGTGAGGTGACGCTGGAGATGGACTTTCATTATTGAAAACTTGCCTGTACTTTCGTTGTAATATCAATACAAGTCCTGTTTAAATTTAGTGTGACATAAGGTGAGTCCTTGTTCAGGACTGTAATATTACCCCCCACCTGTATTTGACACCTCCACCAGCTGTTTGATCAGATGCTGCTCAAGGCCTTCACTCTCCTCACTTTCTATTAACTCACGCGGTCACAGAGCATCAAAAAAGTAATCTTTGAAAGTTCAAGGTCTCTGATTTCTTTGTAGTCATTTGACCAGATGTCTCCTTCTCTTGTAGGCCAAAAGGACCAAACCAGACCAATTATTACCAAGAAAGAAGAAGTCAAAGAATGTCTATTAGTATAAAATAAAACCAAACACATTGCATCAAACTAGCTGGCTCCTTGTCCACTTGTCTGATTGTCCATCTTTGATTGTCTACTTGATTTCTGTTGTCTTTGGTGAACTTCAACAGAGCAGACTTGGTGTTATGAAAAGCTCTGAACCGGACTATAGGGACTCCATTAGATTATCATTACCAAGGAAAGACAGCAGCTGTGAAAAAACAAACATTTAAAGAATTTAGAGAGGAATCAGAATTTAGAGATAAGACAGAAAGAAACTCGGGTCAAGTCCATGTTTTAAGCCCAGGCTAACCACTGCATGTTTAAAGGATGGATAGACGGCAGCAATGGCAGGTCAACAATAACCTCAAAAGTCTCTCTGAAGAGACGAGCTGGAATTACATCAAGAGGGTAGGATGTAGTGGGCACAGTTTGGGCAAGAAAAGGAAGTCAAACAGAGTCAAACTGAGTAAAGACAAGTCGGGGACAACAAAGGAACTGAGGCAGGTGGTGTGAGAGAAGATCTCATCTTATCAGTTTTATCAGTAAAAATTCAAAAACTCCTCACATGTATGAGTGCCTACAGTACAGCTAAGTGTGTCGGAGTACGGAGTGTAACTTATTGTGCTGAAAAGAAATCTAGACATCTGATCATTGGTAGAAATATCACACAAGGGTTTATAGATAGATAGATAGATAGATACTTTATTAATTCCAAGGGGAAATTCACATAATCCAGCAGCAGTATACTGATACAAAGAAACAATATTAAATTAAATAGTAATAAAAATGAAAAAAATGTTAGCATTTACTCCCCCGGGTGGAATTGAAGAGTCGCATAGTGTGGGGGAGGAACGATCTCCTCAGTCTGTCAGTGGAGCAGGACAGTGACAAAAGTCTGTCACTGAAGCTACTCCTCTGCCTGGAGATGACACTGTTAAGTGGATGCAGTGGATTATTCATGATTGACAGGAGTTTGCTTATGCCCGTCGCTCTGCCACAGATGTTAAACTGTCCAACTTTAATCCTACAATAGAGCCTGCCTTCTTAACAAGTTTGTCCAGGCGTGAGGCGTCTTTCATCTTTATGCTGCCACCCCAGCACACCACCGCGTAGAAGAGGGCACTCGCCACAACCGTCTGGTAGAACATCTGCAGCATCTTACTGCAGATGTTGAAGGATGCCAACCTTCTCAGAAAGTATAGTCTGCTCTGACCTTTCTTACATAGAGCATCAGTATTGGCAGTCCAGTCCAATTTGTCATCCAGCTGCACTCCCAGATATTTATAGGTCTGCACCCTCTGCACACAGTCACCTCTGATGATCACAGGGTCCATGAGGGGCCTGGGCCTCCTAAAATCCACCACCAGCTCCTTGGTCTTGCTGGTGTTAAGGTGTAAGTGGTTTGAGTCGCACCATTTAACAAAGTCTTTGATTAACTTTCTGTACTCCTCCTCCTGCCCACTCCTGATGCAGCCCACAATAGCAGTGTCATCAGCTTAACTTTTGCACGTGGCAGGACTCGAGTCATATTGGAAGTCTGATGTATATAGATTGAACAGGACCGAGAAAGTACAGTCCCCGGCGCCCTGTATTGCTGAACACAATGTCAGACCTGCAGTTCCCAAGACGCACATATTGAGGTCTGTCTGTAAGATAGTCCACAATCCATGCCACCAGGTGTGAGTCTACTCCCATCTCAGTCAGCTTGTCTCTAAGGAGCAGAGGTTGGATGGTGTTGAAGGCCTAGAGAAGTCCAAAACATAATTCTTACAGCACCACTGCCTCTGTCCAGGTGGGAGAGGGATCGTGTAGCATATAGATGATGGCATCCTCCGCTCCCACCTTCTCCTGGTATGCGAACTGCAGAGGGTCGAGGGGGTGGACCTGTGGCCTCAGGTGGTGAAGCAGCAGCCGCTCCATGGTCTTCATCAGATGTGACGCCAGAGCAACAGGCCGGAAGTCATTCAGCTCACTAGGACGTGATACCTTTGGGACAGGGTGATACAAGATGTTTTCCAAAGCCTTGGGACTCTCCCTGTTCCAGGCTCAGGTTGAAGATGCGCTGTAGAGGACTCCCCAGTTCCAACGCACAGGCCTTCAGCAGTCATGGCGATACACCATCTGGACCGCTGCTTTGCTGGCACAAAGTCTTTTCAGCTCTCTGCTCACCTGGGCTGCTGTAATTGTGGGTGGGGATGTCTCACCTATGCTGGTATCAGCAGAAGGATGGTTGGAGGATGCAGTACTCGAGGTGAGAGTGGGTTACTGTGATCAAACCTATTAAAGAAGTTGTTCATTTGGTTTGCTCTCTCCACGCCTGTCTCGATGGTGGCACCCGCTTCGAGCTGCAGCCAGTGATAATCTTCATCCCATCCCACACTTCCTTCATGCTGTTGTTCTGCAACTTCTGCTCCAGCTTTCTCCTGTACTGCTCTTTCGCCCTGAGCTGGACTCGAGTTCCTTCTGCACGCTTGAGCTCATGCTTATCACCACCTTTAAAAGCCCTTTTCTTCTGGTTCAAAAGGCCCTTGATGTCACTTGTAATCCATGGCTTGTTGTTAGCATAGCAGCATACTGTTCTTACTGGAACTACAATGTCCATACAGAAGTTGATGTAATCAGTTGTGCATTCAACAGCCTCTTCAATGTTCTCACTATGTGACCCAGCAATATATCCCAGTCTGTAGTTCCAAAGCAGTCTCTCAGAGCCTGCTCTGCCTCAGGGACCACTTCCTGAATGAGCGTGTGGTTGTAGGTAGCCCTCACTCTTGGTTTGTATTGAGGCTGAAGCAGAACCAGGTTATGATCTGCTTTCCCAAGCGCAGGCAGTGGGGTGGCTGTATGCGCCTTTAACGCTTGCATACAGTAGGTGATAGTCCTGTTTCCCGAGTGTTACAATCCACATACTGGGAGAAGGCAGGTAATGTTTGGTCCAGCGTTACATGGTTAAAGTCTCCAGCGATTAGCACAAGTGCCTCAGGGTGCTGCGTTTGTAACTTAGCAACTGCGGAATGGATGATGTCACTCGCCATCTCCGCTCGCTTGAGGGGATGTAAACAATAACAACAATCACGTGTCCAAACTCTCTGGGCAAGTAATAGGGCGCAGACTTACGGCCAACAGTTCATGTCCCTGCAGCAAGTGGAGATTTTAACGCTTACATGTCCTGAGTTGCACCACTTTGTATTGACATAGAGAGCAGTCCTCCTCCTTTCTTCTTTCCACAGGTACTTGCGTCTCTGTCCGCTCTAACTGTGCTAAACCCGGTAGCTCCACGCTAGCATCTGGGATGATAGACGTTAGCCACGTTTCACTAAAACACAGCAAGCTGCATTCTCTGTAGGTTCTGACATTTTTCACCAGCACAGCCAGTTCGCCGATCTTATTTCGTAGTGAGTTTACATTTCCCAGGATCACAGAAGGCACCACGGTTTATAACGCCATTTTCTCTCAAGTTGTCTCGATTTAATCTTATCTTTTATCTTTGCGCCGCTGGCTGCCCCGATATCGCCTTCTTACCTCGTCAGGTAAATAAGGAACCACACCGCATAAGCATTTCTTCTCAGTGCTTTAAGCTGACTACTTGAAAAGGCGATTCTCGGAGTGTAAAAATCCATGTCAAGTAGTTAAAAATAGTAAAAGTGTCCAGGGAGCAATTCCACATAAAAGAAAGTGGTAGAAGTGATCAGTGAAATAGAGAAAAATAGAGATAAAAAGGTAAAAAGATAAAGTCATATGCGGAGCTGCTGGAAAGGCTGCCACTCGGATGCGGTGCCGGAAATGAATAAATGACAACTCTGTTTTATTATCATTACCAGAAAAAGAGAGCAGGCAAGGGAAGAAAAACAAAGTTTTCAAAACTTTATAGAGGAATGACAATTTAGAAATAGGACAGAAATACCGAAGGCTCTCGGGCCAAGTCCGTGTTGTTAAGCACTGGCTGGACCATCGCATGTTTAATTGAGAGTGGCCACTAGAGGGGGCAGTTTGTCTATAGAAGAATCAGCTCCTCTATCAGCTCTGAAAGTCACGTGACTGTGTGACTGGTCACTCTTTTGCGCTTTTAATTCAGTTCAAACTTAAACACTCTAAATATTACATCTAAAACTAATTGTTTCTGGAGTTTTATTCTTGTGTTTTTACTTTATTCTTTTATAATACATTGTACACCCCACCCCCTTCACTGCTGATCTTTCCTATGTGTGTAATATGTAGAGTGCCCACTAGAGGGCGCCACTGGACTTCACTCCCACCCCTCAGTCGGCCTGTTTAAAGAGCCATTCTCGTGTCTCCTGGCCCAGTAGCCATTATTTCCCCTGCCCTAATCTTTTACCCATTACTCATTCTTCAGGTGAGGGGATGCTGGCGCACGCAAGTTGCCGCTCCTCCCTGTTAACAACACTTTTCGCAAAATTCGCCTTTATTCTACACTTTCTCACGCTTGTTTTATTTCTTTTACTGTACGTATAGTTCGTGGATACAGCCGACCTGAATTGCATGGATTTGGCTTAATATTTACAGATTTTATGGACTCTACTTTGACTGGGAACAGCTGAGTCTGTGGATCGCGGGACGAGACCTACGAACATTTCTTTGTACCTGGCGATCTATGACCTCGGGATAATCTTTCTCCGTGATTATATTCGCTATGCTGATCTGCTCCCAATTCATTTTACAGTACTGTACGACTGGGATCTGATCTGATGCTCATATTAACCTGGCTTATGGCTCGGGCGATCACGCATGAAATGTATCAAGCGTTATTGTTTATGGCTGTGTATTGGAACCTGCAAATCCTGCTACCTCCTCCTGCTATGCTTTCTGCTGCTTTGCTATCGCCGCTCATCTCATCTAATCCAAATGGTTCCGCTATGCTGTGTTGCCAAGTATCATGCTAAAATACTCTCATGACAAACTCCTTCTTATTAAACAGTTTGTCTAGAGCAAATGGTCTGATTGGAACATCCTAAAAGACGCCGGTATTTTACAGCGCCCGAAATATATACATCGCGGGTCAGGTCGCCGCCACCGCCGGTGCGAATGAAAAGACAACCGGCAGCATTTGCTCAGGAATAAGCATTCCTTCTCATGGCCCTGGAAATACAAGTGTCAGTGTGCCAAATTTACATTGTGGAAATAAACCCTGATCACAGCTCTGTGCAAAAAGATGCCTCATTGACTAACATTGCTCTGTTTAACTCAAGATCTCTTAATGGCAAAGCATTGGTGCTGTCAGAACTCATCACTGACACCAAACTTGATATACTGTGTTTAACGGAGACTTGGCAAAAACCAAACGAATTGACGTCTCTCACGGAGGCGACTCCACCTGGTTTCACTTTCCATACAGAACCTCGCAGCTCTAGACAAGGAGGCGGGCTAGCGTAATTATCAGAGCAGACTTAAATATCAAACGAATCCCAATTGACTGTCCACTGTCTTTTGAGTGCCTGGCTCTTAAACTAATAACGGAAACAGGTCCTGTCTCACTCATTGTTCTTTATCGTCCCCCAAAATACAATGCATCCTTCTTATCTGATCTGATTGAACTTTTAACCCACCTAAGCTCTTACTCTCAGAGAATTATCCTTCTTGGTGATTTCAACATCCATATTGACATTACTACATCTAAACTGAGAAATGAATTCCTATCCTTACTGGACTGTTTTGACTTGACACAACATGTTGATTTTCCCACCCACTCTGGTGGTCATATATTGGATCTGATCTGCACTTCTGGACTATCTGTTGCCAATATTTACAGCACTGATTTGGGACTCTCTGACCATAAAGCAGTATTTTTTACTGTCTCACTGCCTTTACCTCCTCTTACCTGTAAACGACAAATTTCTTACAGAAACCTTAAAAATATCTGTCCCTCTATCCTTTCTGGATCCATTTCTGATCTTTTACTGTCTGCACCTATTCCGTCAACACTAGATAATCTCGTTGACCACTATAACTCAGCCCTTCATTCAGCATTAGATAAAACAGCTCCTTTAAAACATAAAGAGGTTTCTTTAAACGTTCAGCTCCTTGGTATAACTCAGAATTGCGATCTATGAAAGCAGCTGGCGACGCCTTGAGAGAATGTCACGTAAGACTGGCCTCACCGTGCACATCCAGGCTTTCTCTGACCACCAAAGAGCTTACAGAGAAGCACTAACTGCTGCTAAGAACACCCACTATGGCAGAATAATAGAAAGTGGCCACGATAACCCAAGGGTTTTGTTTTCTGTAGTTAATAAACTACCAACCTGCATCTGGCCCAACTACCTCTTCTACTGAAGTCTGTGAGGATTTCCTCCACTTTTTCCGTAACAAAATTAAAGATCTAAATAATTCAACTAACGTAAATACATCATCTGTTTATATCTCTCCCTGTTTTCCCACTCCATCCAGCTCCTTCTCTAAGTTCTCACCAGTCACATCTGTGTTTGTTAATAACCTGCTTTGTAAGATGAGGCCGACTACTTGTGTACTGGACCCCATCCCCAGCACACTACTTAAATCCTGCCTTCATGCCATAATCCCGACTGTTACAACAATAATAAACTCATCCCTTGACACTGGCTCTGTGCGCTCACTTTTAAAATCGCTTCTGTAACCCCAATGTTAAAAAGTCTGGTCTTGATGCTGACAATCTTAACAATTTCCGCCTATTTCCCACTTACCTTTCCTGTCAAAAGCTCTTGAGCGTGTTGTAGCTTCCCAGCTCACCAATTACTTATCGCCTAATAATTTGATGGAACCCTTTCAGTCTGGTTTCAGGGTGCAGCACAGCTGTGAAACTGCTCTGCTACGGGTAACCAATGATCTGCTTATGGCAGCAGACTCTGGACAAACCAGCATATTAATTCTGTTAGACCTCAGTGCAGCATTTGACACTGTCAGACATGACATTCTACTGTCTAGAATGGAGAACATGCTGGGTATCTCTGGCACTGCCCTCCAGTGGTTCAAGTCCTATCTGACTGATAGGCAAGAGTTTGTTAGTCTTGGTAACAGCAGATCCAGCTCGCGCCAGTCACACAAGGAGTTCCTCAGGGCTCTGTCCTGGCCCTCTTCTCTTCTGTATTTATATGCTTCCCTTAGCCATATTATTCGTAGCTATGGACTGGGCTATCTTTTATGCAGATGATACTCAACTCTACTTCAATGTTAAGAGTGGAACTTCATCAGAGCTTTCTCAGCTCACAACCTGCCTTAGTGAAATTAAAACCTGGATGGAGCAGAACTCTTTGAAATTAAACTGCAACAAAACTGAACTCCTGCAAATTGGGACTAAAATGCAGCTTAATAAAATGAGCTCCTTCCCAGTCCATCTTGGTGGTGATCTCATCAGACCTGCCTCTACTGCAAAGAATCTTGGTGTCATTTTTGATTCCTCCCTTTCTTACTCCACCCACATAAATCACATTAAGAAACTTTCCTACTTTCACCTCCGTAACATATCCCGTGTTCGCTCCTTCCTCTCCTTTTCTAATGCTGAGAAACTTGTCCATGCTTTTATCACATCCCGCATAGATTATTGTAACTCGCTGCTGGCAGGTGCCCCTTCTAATCTTATATCACAGCTCCAGCTTATTCAAAACTCAGCTGCAAGAGTCCTTACTCGAACCAGCAGCAGCGAGCACATCACACCCATCCTGCTCCGTCTTCACTGGCTCCCTGTGTCTTACAGAATCGAATATAAAATCCTACTAATAACCTACAAAGCCTTAAATAACCTCGCGCCAAACTACATCAGTGACCTTCTCCATCACTATGTGCCTGCCCGTCCACTAAGGTCCTCTGATTCTGGCAATCTTGTTGTGCCCCACACTAATCTACACTCCATGGGTGACAGGGCCTTCAGCTGTATGCCCAGACTCTGGAATGACCTACCGAAATTAATCAGGTCAGCTGACTCCATGAATTCTTTTAAAAAACAACTTAAAACTCATCTGTTCAGGAAGGCTTTTAGCTCTATTTGACTTCATTCCCCTTCTCTCAGTTTACCTCTCTGTCAAGATGCTCATGTAACCTGTATGTGTGTGCTAGACCATCAGTTCTGTTGTCTGTTAGGCTTTCTCTGAGTTTACTGTCTTAATCTTCTTATTTATTAATTTGCTTTGTACTATGCTATATACTGTATACCCTGCCGTTCTTTCTTATATTCTGTAAGTGCCTTGAGCATGGGAAAGGCGCTATATAAATAAAATGTATTATTACCCTCGAGTTAACAGCCATACCTTCCCTCTGATTTCTCCTCACTACTGACTAGAACAGCTGTGACTTTCACTATGTGGAGTTTCCATGTGGCCTTTCCTTCAGCTCTTTGCACGTCTTGACTGGTTTGGTTTTCTCACACTAAATGCCATTCATTTCAGCTGATATCTAACGTCCCTGTTGAACATTCATCTGCCACAAGCACTTCAGTATTTATTCTGACCTCCCATTCCTTTGGCCACTGACCTGTTATCCTCAAGCTTAGCTTTCTGATGTGTCTGCCTTAATATTAAGAGACTTAGGTGCCTTAACCACTAAGCCTATCAGAGTTAACTCATTGTTTGCCAGTGGACTAATTGTTGTTAGGCGAAGGGCACACATGGGCGGCTCTCCTCCTGCAGTCTGATGTCTCACAAATGGTGTGGATTCCACCAACAGACGCTTATTGAGGTTAAACAAGGCCCACTTTAAAACTTTATTCCAGCCTTTAAGATGATTGTGCCCCATTAGTTTTTTTAATTTGTTCTTTGAAGATGTCATTCATTCCCTCAATAAGTGCTGCTGCTCGTGGGTGATAAGGAATATGCCAAGTCCACTGAATTCCAGCTCCTTGAACCCACTCTTGTAAGTCTCTCCCAGCAAAGTGGCTTCCATGATCATTTTGAGTTTCTTCTGGCACTCCATATGCTTGAATTAAATGACTTCAGTCCATTAAGGAGCTGCTTTTCAAGTGGTGTGTACTTAGTCTGAGATCCAGTCAGCTGTCGGCTCCAAAAGCCTATGGGAACTCTTTCACTGCCGTGCTTTTGCCACAAGCTCCACGTAGCAATGTTGTTCTGCTCTGTGGCCTCAAGTTCAAAAGGTAAATTAGGTTTTCAAGGTCCCAGTCCTTGGTGTTGGACTGAGGCTTCTTTAGTTGCCTCAAAGGCAGTTTGTTGTTTTTCTGTCCATTCAAACTGTTCCTTTTTCTTTACAACATCACATATTGGTCTTAAAATCAGTCCCAAAGGTGGCACAGAAGCTCTCCATAAACCCATTAGTTCCTCAAATGATTGAGCTTCTTTTTTATTAGTTGATGCCTGTAACTTATGCAAAGAGTCAATTTCTTTTTGAGGCACTCATTTCTCTGGTCCAACCCACATCATGCCAAGAAATGTGACTTCTCGGGCAAGTCCTTGAACTTTGTCTTTATTTACAGTTCATCCTCAACTTTCCATGTGAGTAATCAGAGCAGGTCGTGCATTGTTTACTGATGATTCATCCTATTAACATTGTACCTTCTCCACCGTTGAGCTGGTAGCCAGGTCTCGTGCCACTAGTCCATGGCATAGCGTAGGGCTGTGTAGGTATCCCTGTGGCAGGACTTGAAGGGTGTACTGTCTGTCCTTCCAGGTAAATGCAAACTGATCTTAACTTTGAGGTGCAATCGGAATAGAAAAGAAAGCATTAGCCCTGTCGATGACAGCATGCCACTCTCCTGCATTAGCCATGATGTCTTCTATAATGGTAACAATACCGGCAACTGCAGCAGTCAGCATTTAAACATCTATAATCTATTGTCATTCTCCATGAAACACATGGTTTACTCACTGGCCACACAGGAGAACTGCAATGGCAGACTGCAGGTTGAATAATTCCTACTCACAATAGCTCTTTCACTGTTTCTCTGATATCTTGCAGACCCCCTGTTTCAAGTTTACAGGTGTGTCAGGTGCAGGAATCTCTAAGGGTGTCCATTTTACTTTTCACTTTATTATCACTTTGACTGCTGTACACATTTAATTATGAATCTCAAAAGAAAATGTTCCCCATTCTATCTGTATTGTTCTCCATGTGAGAATATCTAACCTCAGAATATACACTCACCTAAAGGATTATTAGGACCATCATACTAATTCGGTGCTTGACCTTCAGAACTGCCTTAATTCTACGTGGCATTGATTCAACAAGGTGCTGAAAGCATTCTTTAGAAATGTTGGCCCATATTGATAAGATAGCATCTTGCAGTTGATGGAGATTTGTGGGATGCACATCCAGGGCACGAAGCTCCAGTTACACCACATCCCAAAGATGCTCTATTGGGTTGAGATCTGGTGACTGTGGGGGCCATTTTAGTACAGTGAACTCATTGTCATGTTCAAGAAACCAATTTGAAATGATTCGAGCTTTGTGACATGGTGCATTATCCTGCTGGAAGTAGCCATCAGAGGATAGGTACATGGTGGTCATGAAGGGATGGACATGGTCAGAAACAATGCTCAGGTAGCCCGTGGCATTTAAACGATGCCCAATTGGCACTAAGGGGCCTAAAGTGTGCCCAGAAAACATCCCCACACCATTACACCACCACCACCAGCCTGCACAGTGGTAACAAGGCATGATGGATCCATGTTCTCATTCTGTTTATGCCAAATTCTGACTCTACCATTTGAATGTCTCAACGGAAATCGAGACTCATCAGACCAGGCAACATTTTTCCACTCTTCAACTGTCCAATTTTGGTGAGCTTGTGCAAATTGTAGCCTCTTTTTCCTATTTGTAGTGGAGATGAGTGGTACCCGGTGGGGTCTTCTGCTGTTGTAGCCCATCCGCCTCAAGGTTGTGCGTGTTGTGGCTTCACAAATGCTTTGCTGCAAACCTCGGTTGTAATGAGTGGTTATTTCAGTCAAAGTTGCTCTCCTATTAGCTTGAATCAGTCGGCCCATTCATTCTCCTCTGACCTCTAGCATCAACAAGGCATTTTCGCCCACAGGACTGCCGCATACTGGATGTTATTCCCTTTTCACACCATTCTTTGTAAACCCTAGAAATGGTTGTGCATGAAAATCCCAGTAACTGAACAGATTGTGAAATACTCAGACCGGCCCGTCTGGCACCAACAACCATGCCACGCTCCAAATTGCTTAAATCACCTTTCTTTGCCATTCTGACATTCAGTTTGGAGTTCAGGAGATTGTCTTGACCAGGACCACACCCCTAAATGCACTGAAGCAACTGCCATGTGATTGGTTGATTAGATAATTGCATTAATGAGAAACTGAACAGGTGTTCCTAATAATCCTCTAGGTGAGTGTATTCGGGCAATTCTGAAATGAACACGGCTGCTTTAAATGGGGGTGATTGTCCTATGGCTAATCGTACTGTGATCAGTTTAGCTTGTTTGTCTGAGCCCACATACCCGTTTACATTTATGATCGGTCCGGAAAATTTGTGTGGATACCCATGAATTAAAGTTACTTCTGCTCCAGTGTCAATTAGTGACATGACCCAACTTGGTTTTGCGCCACTCTTTCCCAAAATTAAAATATTGTCTCGTCTTTTGTTCTCAGTGTGTGTTTTCTTACTCACTGGCCGGAGCTGCTGGTGTAGCTCAGAACTCTTCATGTTTAGGCTTTTCAGAGTTTGCCATGTCCAAAATGTTCTGTAATTGGTTTACCACTTATGTCATTTTTGTCTATCCCTCCTAGTAGCAGATCATGAATTATCCTTGCACGACTTATTTTTATTTTTTCACTTCCTTCTTTGCTTCTGACTGGTCTTTGCCCAGTAGGTGCTGATACAGTAGCTCCCATCTAACTGACCTAACAGTGCTGCTACATCCCATACTGTCTGTTGATTAATTCTGGGAAGCTTAGATAACAGAGCCCCTTTTAAATGATGGGGTGCGTTTTTTATTAGTTGGCTACACATGCCAGCAGTGAATGCTTCAGTATCAGGGCCGGCAAACACGGCTCCTTGTGCAGCTTTATAAATAGCAGATTGTACGGCCATTTCTTAAAGCTGCTGAATTGCTTAAGATGTTCGCCAAAGCCGCTTAACATCCTCCGTGTCTCTTGTGTCTGGCCTTGTATGTCTTATAGCATTTACAAAGGCAGTAGCTGGATTATTTAGCCCTCGTAGTGTCTTTGGTATTTTAGGGTTTGTAGCAGTAGAGCCTACATGTTTCAGTTCTGCATTTGTTAACTGACAACTATCATCACCTTAATCCCACATGCAATATTCACTGAATCAGGCTCACCTGGCCTTTGTCCATACTACTTGCCAATTTCCATGAACTTGCCTTGGGTAACATCTCGTATGATTTGTGTCAATCCGTGCTGTGCTGCAGAAACAGCAAAGAACTCTCCCAACTGAAGCCTTTTTTATCACGGAGTCAGACACCTCGAGCTGTACAGGCTAAAAAAATATATCATTATTTGGAACACATCCATTTCATGTGTGTTCCATATCTACAAAGATCTACTGTCTATGTAAGTGTAGGATGACAGAAATGTTGAACACATACCTAAAAGACAAACTTTTCATGTTTTAGTACTAACAACAAAATTTTGACATGAAGTGTATAATGTGTGAAGACTGAAGTCCAAATACCAAATAAACACTTTCACAAAAGGTACAAGTATAACAGAACAAATGCGTTTTTATTCAAAATAATAACCGAAGAAAAAGAAATTGTGTTACTGTGGCTTGTTGTTGGGCGGCACGGTGGCGCAGTGGTAGCGCTGCTGCCTCGCAGTTAGGAGACCTGGGTTCGCTTCCTGGGTCCTCCCTGCGTGGAGTTTGCATGTTCTCCCCGTGTCTGCGTGTGTTTCCTCCGGGCGCTCCGGTTTCCTCCCATGGTCCAAAGACATGCTGGTTAGGTGGATTGGCGATTCTGAATTGGCCCTACTGTGTGATTGGTGTGTGGGTGTGTTTGTGTGTGTCTTGAGGTGGGTTGGCACCATGCCCAGGATTGGTTCCTGCCTTGTGCCCTGTGTTGGCTGGGATTGGCTCCAGCGGACCCCCATGACCCTGTGTTCGGATTCAGCGGGTTGGAAAATGGATGGATGGATGGCTTGTTGTTGTGACTTCTTTGTTAGTACAGCAGTAAGAACTGCTGACTCCTATTCAGAAGGTCCTGGGTTCAAGTCTTCATGTGTCCCAAAATAAATATTTTGAGTAGTGAGCTGGTCTTATTGTTACTATTATACAATAAAAATATACATTTCATATGAGTCTGTAACAGCCGCTGTAAATGTATGGTACTTGTTTAATTCTCTCAGTCACGTTCACGCTCACCCAGATCTGACACTACTGTTTTTAAAATAAGATGTGCTATAACAGAAGTAAACTCAGATTGGAGAAAGAGAACAGAAGCTCTCCCTGCAAGAAATGTCCACTCACATATAAGAACAACGCAGCTGCACCAGGCGTAAAGGCGAAAGATGATACCGTCTGGCTGCAGTAAGAGGTCATCCTGCCAGTCAATGTGCAATATTATGTGCTTCAATGAAAGAACAGGGCATACAGAGCTCGCCAACTTATCGTGCAAACTCCTGTTTGTGATTATGTTTTGTGATGGTCTTTACATAAGAAACATTTATATGTTACTTATATTAAAGCTAGATCGAATATTATTTACCTTGATTTATTTCCTTATCTTCCTACAGCGTAAAGTCATAAGTAGACTGCCTGCTGACACTTTAGTACACGAGCAATGGTACGAGAATGCAGTTAGACTTTTTTTGGGGAGAGGTTTTTGCTGTTTCTGTGGCAGTGGGAGGATTGGATAGCAGGCTGCTTGCTGCTTAGGCTCATGGAAACATTTACAAGACAAAAGACGCTGAATGGAGAGGTGCGAAGGGATTTAAGGTGGGGCGGATTTACAATTTTTTTTCATAAACTTTGGTAATTCTAGTGTTAACAGAAGCCACCACAGTTCTCCGGCAGCTCTCTGTTCCTTCTTGCCCTGGTGTTCTAACCCAAGTTCCAAGACTGCCACTTGCACTTTCAGGGGCCAGACTTACAGTCTTTACAGTTCGGGCCAGTCTATTGGAGCCATATATCTATTAAATAACTGGGCCACGGATGTCCATGACTATCCCAGTATCTTCAGTATCTGCCCAGTCCCTTCCTTGCCAACATTATCAGAAGAGTATTTTTTAAATAAGTGATTGATTATAAATATGATGCGGTTAGTAATTTAGCCACAATCCTGTTTGTGCCAGTTGTGTCCTGCAGGGGGTGTTAGAAAGAACTCATTTCCTGGGAGATAAATCTCTCTCTATATATATATATATATATATATATATTATGATATATTCTGCATCGGTATCGGTCCGATCCTGACCTAAATTACTGGATCGGAAATCGGTAAGCAATAAAAAATGTAATTTGATCCTTTAAAATTACGGAAAATAATTACGATGCATAACGTGATTTGGGACATGCATCACGTGATAAGAGTTTCTATTGCGTGTGAGACTTGCCGACATGTCAGCAGTTTGGAGTTACTTCCGACTCAAAGAAGAAAAAGCCAAGACTGCGAATGTAATTTATGCAATACAAGGGTTTTGGGGTGGTAGCAGAGTTGGAAACTTTAACACAACGAATCTGATTAAACACCTGCAGAAATATCATGGAAAGGAGTACACGGAATTTATTAATTCCACGAGCGCCAAGAAGAAAATGGTGTCGCATCAACAAACACTGTTTGAAACAATTCAGAAACGCGAGAAACTCCCTCCAGAAAGCAACAAAGCAAAGCTGATAACAGAGAAAATCGTCGAGTTTGTTGTGCTTGATGACCAGCCCCTTTCTGTTGTTGAGAATGTGGGGTTTCGGCGCTTAATGGAGCATTTGGAGCCTCGTTACGCGCTACCAAACCGACATTTTATCTCCGAGACAGCCGTTCCAGATAAGTACAAACAAGTGCTGTTTCCTGCAGAGGCATTAGCTCTCTTGAAATGTGTTCTTTTAATATTGTGGCTTATTAAATAATTAAACAATATCATAATATACCAGAAAAGGCGATATCCCTCCCATAGTGATTACGGCGGTACAAGAATCACATGAGACAAAATATCTTTTAGCTTACATTTACTGACATTTTACGCAGTTACAGACGGGGAGGCATATGGACAGACTTTATCCAGGTGGGAATCTGGATCAACACAGTCAGCCATTTTTTCCGTCCCTACGCTGGGACGGTTTCCAACACCTATGTTGGCACAGCCTCGAAGGGTCTGGCCACTGTCCAGACCTTTTATATGGTTCTTGCTTCATCTGCTGGTCTTCTCCGTCTCCGAACAAGGGCTGAATTCCTCTCCCACAAAATACAGAAATATCATAGTGCTTACATGTCGATTCTCATTCTCCCAAGAAGGAAAGAAGGTTTGTGCTGATAGAGGACAGAAATACCCTAACCTGTGTTTAAGCTGACTATACAAGCCTCCAGTTGTCTTTGGCTATCTAATCCAATGCTTGGTCAGCAATTCTAACTGCTGAGCCCGTGTGTGCCACAGTTAACATGCACATGTGAATAAAACTCATAACAGTACTGTCCAGATACAGTGACATAAAGAAACATGTAGTATTACACATGGCATAGCAGTAAGATTTGCTGATTTGTAATCAAGAGTCCCGGTTCGATCCTGACTGCCTCGCATATTTACCGTTTTCAGTAGTGAGCTGCTCTTATTGTTAATATTATACATTACACACATACATTTGGTTTGCGTCTGTAATATCCGATGTACATTTATAGTACTTGTAAAAGATACCATATTTTTTTTCCACTTTTATTTTCTCAGTTACAAGCACGATACATACTAACACCACCCACACACCCAGGAATCTGATGCTGTTAGTTTTTATTTGAAACTGGCAATAACTGTAGAATTGAGTGGTGTTTTGAGACAATCAAAGTGGACATTCTCTGATCTGGAGGGATAAAAGTTGACACACAAACGCTGCTGAGTCTGCCTTCTTCGTATCTCACTGTCACTTGATTTTTTTTTATTCAGTTTTATTGAGTGTTCCTGCTCACGATGAATTAGTATGCACCTTATGGTCTATGATGTCAAAGCCATACTGACAAAAAACAGAGACATAGGGATATATGATATTTGGAATTATTCATTTTATGATCTGTATAGTCATCTTCTTCTTTTGGCTGCTCCCATTAGGGGTTGCCACAGAAGATTATGATCTGTATAGTACATTTCAGAAAACATTGTGGCATGGATGCAACGTTATTCATATTATTTATATTCATTTGCATAACATCTTGCACTTGTAATCAGTGACTGTGTGTTTTTTTTTTTTAGTTTTTCCCCCGATCTTATCAGTCTCCATGTTGCTATATCATGCTGTTTATTTTGTACTCCAGGACATGCAGAGGAAAGAATAGTACAGAGAGGTCAGTTCAGCGCTATATGCAGTCATCAGATTCAAATATTAATAGTTCACACACACGCACGGACCGTCCTTCCTACATTGATGATGATCAGAAGTGTGAAGATGTTGTCAAATGACAGAGGACTACGACTGGTGCGATTTCATGCACAGGAACAGCAGCCTTGTAAACTAACTTCCTGGTTACGTCACATGACAGGAAGCAAGGAGAAGGTAGGTAAAATACCAGATATGTACACTAGATGGAGCTAAACTGCAAATCTTAATAAAATGAACAGGTTTAACAAGTTGTAACAGAACACATGGCCATGGTCACCAAGACCTTGTGTCTTCTGGCCAGGACAGTTTATATTTGAGAATTCCTGAAAGATGGCATCTCTGTCTGAGAATTACAGTCCCGCCTGATGGAACTCCCCACCCAGACCCACTCGATGGAGCAGATGTATTAGAAAAGCCACAGTGGCTGCAAAGGCTTTTGGGATATCATGGAGGCCTTACAGTGCAGCAATGAAGGAAGAACCACAAAGCTAAGATCTGGACCTGGAACGCTATTTGCACTGTCAGTTCAGTGTAGGAGGACATTTGAGAGACCAGGTCAGCTCCACACAGCAATGTTCACACACATAATGGATAGATCAACGTACAGAAGTGCAGCATTAAAAACTAATGCTGTGCCACCTGACAACAAAGCATTTAAGACCCCTGCTGATGTACATTTTCACCTTTCACATGATTGCAATGAAAAAAAAGTCCAATCCACCATTTTGAAGAGTTAATACATGGTTTCCAGATATAGTTGACTGAGATTTTGAGGGGAGAGCTGTGTATCAGTGCTGACAAGTTACAACAGTCTTGGGATAAGTCTCCACCACCATGAGCTGACATTCCTTCATGTAAATGAGCAGCTTCAGAGCCAGCGACATGAAAACCTATAAAAATGACAAGCCTGCCAACTGAATTCTCCTTAGTGTGACAGCAGTGAGTGGTCCTTTTAAGGATAACTTCCTAAAAGATCCACATAAAGACTCCATATTGGCACTTGGCTCAGGCACTACAACATTAGAACATTAGAAAATTAGAACACTCTAGACAAGAACAGGCCATTCAGCCCAACAAAGCTCACCAGTCCTATCCACTTATTTCCTCTCAGAAAACATCAAGTCAAGTTTTGAAAGTCCCTAACGTCTTACTGTCTACCACACTACTTGGTAGTTTATTCCAAGTGTCATTCGTCCTTTGTGTAAATTAAAACTTCCTAATGTTTGTCTGAAATTTATCCTTAACAAGTTTCCAACTGTGTCCCCGTGTTCTTGATGAACTCATTTTAAAATACAAGTCTCGATCCATTGTACTAATTCCCTTCATAATTTTAAACACTTCAGTCAGGTCACCTCTTAATCTTCTTTTGCTTAAACTGTCAAGGCTCAGCTCTTTTAATGTTTCCTCATAATTAAACCCCTGTAGTCCTGGAATCAGCCTAGTCGCTCTTCTCTGGACCTTCTCTAGTGCTGCTATGTCCTTTTGTAGCCTGGAGACCAAAACTGCACACAGGACTCCAGATGAGGCCTCACCAGTGTGTTATAAAGCTTGAGCAGAACCTCCTGTGACTTGTACTCCACACATCAAGGCGCTATATAACCTGACATTCTGTTAGCCTTCTTAATGGCTTCTGAACACTGTCGGAAAGTCGATAGCTTAGAGTCCACTATGACTCATAAATCCTTCTCATAAGGTGTATTCTCGATTTTCTGACCGCCCATTGTGTATTCAAACCTAACATTTTTACTTCCTATGTGTAATACTTTACATTTACTGACATTAAATTTCATCTGCCCAAGCCTGTATGCTATCCAAGTCCTTCTGTAATGATATAACGGATTCCAAATTATCTGCTAATCCACCTATCTTGGTATCATCTGCAAACTTAACCAGCTTGTTACTTATATTCCTATCTAAATCATTTATATATATTAAAAATAGCAGCGGCCCTAGCACTGCCCCCTGCTGGTCACCACACTTAACATCGGCCAGTTCTGATGAGGTTCCTCGCACCATCACCCTCTGCTTCCTGTGTCTGAGCCAATTCTGCACCCATCTAAAAACATCACCCTGAACTCCCACTTCTTTTAACTTGATGCCCAACCTCTCATGTGGCACCTTATCAAATGCTTTCTGAAAGTCCAGATAAATTATATCATCTGCTCCACTTTTATCGTATCCTTTTGTTGCCTCCTCATAGAATTCCAGCATGTTAGTAAAACACGACCTCCCTCTTCTGAACCCATGCTGACTGTTCAGAATAACTCCTGTCCTTGTCATGTGTTGCTCAATCTTATCCTTAATAATTCCTTCCATTAATTTTCCTGTGATGCATGTTAAGCTTACTGGCCTATAGTTGCTTGGATCTGCCCTGTCACCGCCTTTATATAATGGGATGATATTTGCCATTTTCCAGTCCTTCGGAATCTCTCCAGTGCGCAGTGACTTCCTAAAAATATGTGTCAAGGGTTTATATATGTACTCACTAGCCTCCTTAAGAACACGAGGATAAATATTATCTGGTCCTGGTGAATTGTTTGATTTTATCTTATTTAATCTGAGCAGCACTTCTCTCTCTACAATTTCCAAATCCTTCAGTACCTCCTTAGTAGTCTCTGTTACTGCTCTGAGGTTATCCACTTGCTTACTTGTAAACACCTCAGAAAAATGTAAGTTTAGTGCATCCGCTATTTCACTGTCTGTGTCTTTTAATTCCCCTTTACTATTCCAGATAACTTGACCTCCTCCTTGACTGTTCTTTTACTACTAAAATACTGAAAGAATTCCTTAGGGTCGTCTTCCTCCTTATCTGCTCTATTTCTCTCCAACTGTCTTTTAGCCTCTCTGATATCCTTCTTAATGGTTGCCCTCATGTTCTCATGCACTCTACGATTCACTTTGCAGTCATTAGTTTTATATGCCTTATAAAGCAGTTTTTTCCTTTGCAACTTCTTTTTTTTAGTTTCCTATTAATTCCAAGTTTAGGTCTGTATTTCTCCTGCATTACATTTTTAAACCTGTTCCACTGCTCCTCGACTGTCTCCACATTTAAAAGCTTATCTCAGTCTATCCTACTTAGACTTTGTCGCATCTGCTCAAAATTAGCCCTACTAAAGTTCATCTTAACAATCTTAGTCTTTGCATCTGCACTCTTACAAAATACTGAGAATTGTATTACATTATGGTCACTTGACCCTAGTGGTCTAATCACCTCTACACCCTCAATTCTATCCTGATTATTACAGAACACTAAATCCAGACAGGCTTCACCCCGTGTTGGTGCTTTAACATGCTGTGTTAAAAAACAGTCGCTGATTACTTCTAAAAGCTCCTGTTCTTGTGCTCCTCCATCTGCAAGGTTATCCCAGTTAATATGTGGATAATTAAAGCCCCCCATGACTATAATATCCCCCTGTAAACTTGCCTTTTTGATATTACTAAAAAAAGACCTCTTTCCCTAATATTTCCAGGCAAAGCCACACGTCGTCACTTAGATGGGGCTCATTGTCCAACTGAAGATGACTTACATTTAAACCCTGTTTGGCATAAACAGCAACCCCACCTCCTTTTCTGTTCTGTCTATCCTTCCTAATAATGTGTATCCCTCTATGTTACACTCATCCCCATCTTTGTTATTTAGCCAGGTTTCCGTTATTGCTATAATATCATAATTATGCTCTGCTACATACAACTCCAACTCACTTACCTTATTTTTGATACTTCTAGCATTAAGGCCGGCTATTTTTAATGTGTTACTCCTTCTACATTTAAATGTTTGCTTAGAATTTACATTACTATGCATTTTTATTTCTACACCATTGTTTGTTCTTCCATGTATTGATCTAAATCTGGCCTGTCCTAAACTCCCAGCCCCCCCAATCCTCGACTAGCCTACACATACGCCTCTCCAACACATTGGTGCCCCTCCAGTTCAGTTGTAAACCGTCACGGTCTAACAGGTCCCATCTGTTCCAAAAGAAGTCCCAATGCCCCATAAACCTATACCCTTCTACCCTGCACCAAAATTGAGCCACGCGTTAAGCCTTCTAATCTCCTCAATCTTACCTGGACTGGCGTGTGGCACAGGCAGAACTTCGGAGAAGACTACCTTGTCAGTTCTGCTCCTGTTATATGGAAGTGTATTAGGGCACAGAGAAAAGAGAGAAAAATAGGGACACTGAAGAAAAAAGGTCGAAATGTTGACTTTAATCTCAAAACTTCCACTTTAAACTTGTAGTTTATGACATTCTACTTTAATGATGCAATAAACTTCATCTTAAATCGATGTTTAATTTCTTCCTCAAATCCCATCGTAACTAAAGTAGCACATTAAATGTTTCATATTCTTTGTGTGTGTGAATCACTCCGTGCTTTTTAAATGGGCTTTCTCATTCTCAGACAGGAGCGCACAGGCAGTGATCGCCACACAGAATACATTCATGATATTACACCTCTCTGAACATTTCAGAATACTAAGATGTATTCTTGATATATTTTTTTATTATGAAATACATTAGTAAAATATGTATGTTAAATTTTACTGATAACTTGTTAACTTCATTAAATAATGTATACTGTTAATAATTAAACATGGGGGCACTGTGGTGCAGCAGTAGTGATGAGCTAGTGCCCCATTCAGGGACTGTTCCTCTGTCGCACTGTATGCTTGCTGGGACTGGCGGGACCCTGGATGGATGGATGGAATAATTAAACATGTATTACAAAGATTTTTCTATGTTCCTTAAAAGTTTTGAAGAATCAGCGTTCTAAGCAGACAGCTGGTTTTTCTTTTATTACAGAGCTTATATTGTGTTAGTTGATTACATGGAGAAAAAAAAAGGAAAGACAGGAATTGGGGGTTAGCACGCTTCACAGACACAGTACTGCTGCAATAAATTATTTCATCGTAGGTAGCATGCGTCACAACAAACATCAGGATCAATCCCTGGATGTGACCCTGGCTCAGCTACCAAATGTCTAATGTCCTCCAGTTCACTCGATTCTCGTCCGTTATCTTCCCACAGTGTATGGTTCAGTTTACTTGTCTCTTCTAAATCAAAGAAAAACTTTGTTGGTGCATCCAAATGGTTCAAGGTTTGAAATCTTGATCTTATCAAAGACCCTTGAGCTGTTAGATTTAAAAGCTCTGCAAGCAGTCAGTTTAGCAGAAAGTCTCCATTGTATCCTACTTGTAACGTTGTCTGCAGTTCAGAGATTCCATCTGCTGACAGCACTTTCTGGCAACTTGTTCTGTATACAGCTGACAAAACGTCGTGATTTGGACTTTGGAGACATCCTACCACTGCCTGAGTGAAGTCAAAGTGGGGTTTGGTGAGAGTCCATTGCTGCCAGAAAAATTGAAAACAGTGAATGAAGTGAGAGGCTTGTATTAGAGAGACATTAAGGTGCCAGAAAGATTTCAAAGGAGGCTTATTAGGAATGAAAAAAGGTGATTAGACAGGCCGACCGGAGAGATGTAGAGAGTATTAACTGTGTTCAAACGGTGGCTGAGATAATAAAAGCCGTCTAACTGAGCCGTCAACATAGAACCATCTTGTTCTTTAACCCAAGTATATTGTTTAGCTGACGGGAACTTATTAGGTCAAATATCCACTAAATCTGCTTGCTTTAATAAGGTTTGTAACGTCCTCATGGACCCCTGGTGCCATTCAGTGCCAGTGTGATCTAATTAAAGATCTTCTGTACAGTTAAAATCCCCCTACCAACAGAATTTCACCATTAACAAAAGATTCCACCAATCGATGAGTAGAATCAAAAACCACATCCTCTCCTTCTCATTTGTAGTTTCGTAAACGTCGAACACCAGCAGCTCCTGATCTCCATTACTGACTTGTACGACTAACAGGTGCCCAGTCACCACCTCACTAATATTTGTTATCTTTAAATTGACTGATTTTGAAAAACGTAACGCTACCCCAGCACTGAGATGATGGCCATGACTGAGAAACACCGGACCCCCAACTCTCTTAATCAGTCGGTCTGATGCTGTGGATCAGAATGAGTTTCTTGAAAGAAAGTCACCTGCAGAGACTTTTGGTGTAAAAAATCAGAAACATCATTTATAGTTAAGCTGCCAATATCGGGGAAAAAAAAAGTGGAAAAAACAACAAAATAAACCACAAAACTGACAAAGTAAAACAAATGAAGGAGCCATTATTTCTGATAGATAGCCTTGTGTATGTTACTCATGACATTTTTCAGCCTGGTGGTCTCTTTCTAGTCCATTTCTAAATGATTTGCCTTTCTCTTGACTCTTTAGGCTGACACCAGAAACAGGCCAAGATCTGGATGGTGGTCTTCTACATTTACTCCTCTTTTATCGTCAGTAAATTGTAAAACCTTTCTGATGCTGGCGGTGTTGTACCTGCACAGAGTTGGTACTGTGTGGATGTCCTGCTCCTCGCTGAGCCATCTATGTCACCCAAATCACTCGCTACGTCTCTCTCTGGCATCTAAAATGGTTGTTGCCTCCCCCAGACCTCTCGCCAGACACCAAACGTTTCTTTTTTTTGAACCTTGATTGCTTGACTTTTCATTTTTTAGAAGCATCTTTAAAAGACTGATTAAACACACACACACTTGCACTCCCACTCTGCGCACACACACTCTCCACATTCAACCTGGCTTTTCTCACTCAAGTGTACCTCCACGGTCCACTTCAAGGCACTCCCTATTGGGGTCTGTCACCAGAAGTCAATACTTCGTTTGTTTCCGTTGTCAGAGACTCATTTGCATTGGAGACGACAAGCACAGCTTCCTCTGATCATTGAATAAGCTCACGCCTTCTGGTGCACAATGTCAGCGCAGCACCGGAATAAAAAGCAGACAAATATATGTGACCTTTTGAAGAAATCATTTTATGACCAGAATAGTACCAATCAGAAAACATCACTGCACTAATGCCTTACTATTTGAAAACGTGCACCAGAAGGCGTGAGCTTATTCAGTGCGGCAGGAGCACGTGGCCGGTTGCCTGTACTATCACAAGCTTTTTTTAAAATGTGCGTTGATCACCGCCAGCATGTTGTATGTAGCACACAGCAACTGGCCACCTGCGTGTTCTTGTGTACACCAAATAAGCTCCTGTTTTGACTCTGAGTAAAAAGCATGAATTAATCAACAGAAATAACCGTGGTCGACATTTTAAACTTAACAATTTACGATGTATACCAATTTATAAATTTTATGTCCGTTTGAGGTTAAAAAAATAAATAAATAAATAACTCTTTCTCCCCAGCTGGGAATTGAACTTGAGTCTCGGAGGCACAGCAGGCCTGCTGCGTTCTGGATCAGCACATCTTACCTCTAT